>NW_016107561.1:2747646-2784046 GCF_001604975.1 Cebus imitator
AAAAAAAAAAAAAAAAAAGATGGTCTAAATATACCAATTAAAAATTAACGACTGTCAGATTGGATTTTAAAAATCAACACCAAACTATAGGCTGATATAGATAATCTCCATTAAATGTAAAGACACAGAAAAGTTAAAAGAATGTGACTATATAGACCATCTTAACACTAATACAAGAAAATCGGAATGGCTATCAAAGTGGATTTCAGAGAAAATGGTATTACCAAGAATAAAGAGGATTTCACTATGATAAAAAGATTCTTTCGTCAAAAGGATGCAATTAGCCTGGACATTTATGCCTAATAACAAAGATTAAAAACATATGAAGCAAAAACGATAGAACTACAAGAATAAATACACAAATCCACAATGATAGAGATTTCAACACCATTCTCTCAATGATTAATAGAACAAGTAGAGCTAAACCAGTAAGCATATAGAATAAAACTATCAACAACACGGCTTGATATTTATAGAACCCTCTACTCATGAACAGCAGAGTACAAATGTTTTTCAAGTGTGCATAGAAGATTTACCAAGACAGATAACATCCTAGACCATAGAACAAGTCTCAATAGATTTAAAGGATTTAAGTCATACTAAGTATATTGTCGTATCACAATGAAGTTAAATTGGAAATCCATAGCAGGTGCAGTGGCACACACCTCTAGTCCCAGCTACTTGGGAGGCTGAGGTGGAAGGGTCACTTGAGCCCAAAAGTTTTAGTCCAGCAATACAAAGATATCTTTATATTGGGCAATATAAAGATACCTTGTCTCTAAAAACAAACAAAAAATCTGCGACAGAAAGATGCTTGGAAAATCCCCAGAAACTTGGAAACAAAATTACACACTTCTAAATAACCCATGAGTGAAAGAAGAAATTAAAAGATAAATTAAAAAGTATGTATAGTTGATTAAAATTAAAACATGACATTCTAATATCTGTGAATTGCAGCTAAAGAAGTACTTAGAGGAACATTTGTAATACTAAATATTTATATTGAAAAAAAGGAAATGTATCAAGTAATGACCTAGCTTCCACCTTAAGAAACCAGAAAAAGAAGAGTAAATGAAACACAAAATAAGCAGAAGAAAACGAATACTAAATACAAAGTCGAAATGAATTAAATAAAAAACAGAAAATGATAGAGGAAAAACCAATGAAATCAAAATCTGCTGTTTGAGAAGATCAATGTAATTGAGAAATTTCTAGCCAGCTGATCATGAAAAAGACAAAAATTACAAAAATTAGGACTGAGAGAAATGACATTTTTATAGATTACATATGTTAAAAGGATAACAAGAAAATACTATAAACATCTCTATTTCCCTAAATTTGACAAATTAGATAAATTGGACAAATTAGTTTAAAAAAACTTGAACTGCCAAACCTTGCTGAAAAAAATATGAATAGCCCTATATCTATTACAAAAATTAAATTTGTAATTAAAAACCTTCTACCACAAAAAACAAATAATCAATAATCACTCCAGGATCAGATGTCTTCACTGATTAATTCCACCAGACACTTTAAGAGAAAATAATACCAATACTACACAAACTCTTACAGAAATTTGAAGATGAGGGAACACTTCCTGACATATTCTATGAGATCAACATTGCCCTAATATCAACATCAGAAAAGACATTAAAAAAAGAAAATTTGAGGTCAGAAGCCCTAATCAATATAGATGTAAAAATCTTAAAATGGTAATGAATCATATCCAATAATATATTAAAAAGATAGATAGTATATTTTGACCCAATGGAGTTTATTCTAGGAATATAACGATGGTTTAACCCATATAAATCACCGTATCAACAGAACAAATAAGAAAATACATATAATCATATCAATAGATGCATAAAACCATTTGACAAAATTCAATATCATTACCTGATTAAAGAAAAAATAAAACTTCTCAGCAAACTTGGAATAATAGGCACTTTTCATGTATTTTTAAAACACAACCTGCAGCTAACATTATACTCAATGGTGAAAGACTGAAAGCTTTACCCCTAAGATTAGGAACAAGGCGAGGACTTCTCCTCATACCACTGCTATTCAGCATTGTACAGAAAATTCTAGCCATTGTGATAACGCAATATAAGACACTAAAAAAAGGCAACAAAAAGAAAGGCATTCATATAAGAAAGGAGGAAGTAAAATATAGCTATGTAGAAGATTCTACATATTCTGTGAAAAAAGCTTCTAGGGCTAATAAGCTTAGAAAGGTTGCAATTTATGAGAGCAATATTTTAAAAACATATTTCTACATGCTAGCAATAAGCAGTTTAACACTGAATAAAAACCTTTTCCATTTACCGTAGCATCAAAAATATGTAATATTTAGGGATAATTCTGACAAAAGATGTAAGACCTATACACTGAAAACTACAAAGCAAAGCTGAGAGAAATTAAAGAAGATCTAAATAGAAGGATACTCCATCTTCATGGGTTGAAAAGCTTCATATTTTAAAGATGTCAGTTATCCTGATCTATAAATTCAACACAATCTCAATTGACATACTGATTCCATGTATACTAAAACTACTGTGCTATTCATGGGACATAATATACCTCTACATGTAAATTTGGATTGCTATAACAAATCATAGATTGGTTAACTTAAAGAGGAGACATTTATTCCTCACAGTTCTATAGACTGGGAAGTACAGGATCAAGGTACTGACAGATTCAGTTCTTGGTGAGGGCCCTCTTCCTAATTTGCAGGTAGTCACCTTTTCTTTATGTCATCATTTGGTGGAGAGAGAAAGCTCTGGTGTCTCTTCCTCTTTTTTTTTTTTTTAAGGACAGTAATCCTATCATAGGGCTCCACCCGCTTGATGTCATTTTAACCTGATTAACTCACACAGACTCTCAAGCCCTAATCTCATCACATTTGGGATTAGGGCTTCAACACATGAATTCTGGGGAGACACAAACATTCAGTCCATAACAACTCCCCCCCACATATGGTAAGCAATAATGAGGCTAAACCATTGATATAAAACTGTAAGAAATTATACTCATGCTGAAATTACAGCAGGAAGTAAGAAGAAAGAGGAGTTACTTCTGTACTGGTAGGAGAGAGGAGGTGAGAAAGAAAGGGAGGAATAAGGGCTTTGCACAAGATGATCTGAGTCTGAAAAAGCAAATATGCTACATGGCTTACAGCCATGAGGAGAAAGAGGTTCCAGGCAGAGGAAATAAGAAAATGTAAAAAGGAGAAAAAAGAAATAACACTAAGGAAGACAGAATAATTCAACTTTCTGGCCCTTGGCATGGCTAAAGTGTAGATGGTGAAAGAAGTTTACAGAATGAAATGGAGTTAGATCATAAAGGGCTTGCATACTAGGTTATTGACTTCAAACATTAATTTCTGTTGGCCATTCCTCCATTCCTTATGAAAGACGTAGACTCCATATCAATGTTCATGTTAACATCCCTGTTCAGAAGTTTTCTAAACTCCTGACCTAAATGTGCTTCACAGGTATTATGAAATCATATATTAGTTAAGATCAGCTCTCATTTAACAATATTTCAATGAGATACACTCCTCTAAACGGTAATGATAATCTCTGCCTTATATCTCTCCACTTTCTCGGGTCTAAAAAACTTACTGTTGGGAAGATAAACACATTTTAAGATCTCAACCTGGTTTTACTTAACATATGGTGAGTTTCGATTCAACATGTCAGCGAACCCTTTAGTATTTTAGACATCCATGGGTACCACAGACTTGGTCTGGACAGCACAGGCTTGAGGTTAGCTATGGAAATGCTTCTGACCCAGAGCTATGCTGCTGAGATCTACAAGCAGACACAAATCCATACATATGGCAGAGTCAGGCATGGGTCAGCTTAAGAGACATACATCTAAGTTGCCATTAATGTAAAAATCCTAAGGTGGGACTCCATTGGGAGCCACAATAATAGAACTAAGGGACTACAGAGCTGGGGAGGATGAAACTTAGGAATAGTCCAAACAGGCATACACTTGCAACATTTGAGCTCAGTGCAGTGGCAACAGGAGCTGGCTATGAAATTATAATAATGGTGCAGTATATACTACAGTTAATGCTGCTTTTAATATTTGCTTATATTTCTCTCAATGGCAAATGGTACCATGTACAGTCTATTAGTGTTAAATTTTAACCTTCAGCATACCTCAAAATAATAAGAGCCATATATGACAAACCCACAGCCAACATCGTACTGAATGGGCAAAAGTTGAAAGCATTCCCCTTGAAAACAAGCACAAGACAAGAATGCCCTCTTTCACCACTTCTATTCAACATAGTATTGGAAGTCCTGGCCAGGGCAATCAGGCAAGAGAAAGAAATAAAGGGCACCCAAATGAGGAAGTCAAACTACCCCTGTTTGCAGACAACACAATCTTATTTCTAGAAAGCCCCATAGTCTTACACCAAAAGCTTCTTAAGCTGATAAACAATTTAAAGTCTTTTTTTTTTTTTTTTTTTTTTTTTGAGACGGAGTTTCACTCTTGCTACCCAGGCTGGAGTGCAATGGCACGATCTCGGCTCACCGCAACCTCCGCCTCCTGGGTTCAGGCAATTCTCCTGCCTCAGCCTCCTGAGTAGCTGGGATTACAGGCACGTGCCACCATGCCCAGCTAATGTTTTGTATTTTTAGTAGAGACGGGGTTTCACCATGTTGACCAGGATGGTCTCGATCTCTTGACCTCGTGATCCACCCGCCTCGGCCTCCCAAAGTGCTGGGATTACAGGTGTGAGCCACCACGCCCGGCCCAATTTAAAGTCTTAAGATACAAAATCAATGTGCAAAAATTACTAACATTCCTGTACACCAAGAGCAGTCAAGCTGAGAGCCAAATAAGGAAGAAACTCCCATTTACAACTGCCACAAAAGGAATAAATACTTGGATTTAGGTGAAAGATCTCTACAAGGAGAACTACAAACCACTGCTCAAAGAAATCAGAGGTGATATGAACAAATGAGAAAACATTCCATGCTCATAGGAAGAATCAGTATGAAAAAGACCATATTCCCCAAAGCAATTTATGGATTCAGTGCTATTTCTATTAAACTACTATTGATGTTCTTCACAGAACTAGAAAAAAACTATTTTAAAATTCATATGGAACCAAAAAAGAGTCCAAATAGCCAATGCAATTGTAAGCAAAAAGAACAAAGCTGGAGGCAACATGCTACCTGACTTCAAAGTATACTGCAGGGCTACAGTAACCAAAACGGTATGGTACTGGCACAAAAACAGACACATAGACCAATGGTATGGCATAGATAACCCAGAGATAAGACCACAAGCCTATAACTATCTGATCTTCTGCAACACAAACAATGACAAAAACAAACAATGGGGAAAGGATTCCATGTTCAACAAATGGTGCTGGGATAATTGATATGGCCATATGCAGAAAAATAAAACTGGACCCCTTACTTATACCATACACAAAATTTAACTCAAGATGAATTAAACAACTTAAACAACTATGGGCAAAGGACACAAACAGACACTTTTCAAAAGAAGACATACATGCAACGAACAATCATATGAAAAACAGCTCAACACCACTGATCATTAGAGAAATGCAAATCAAAACCATAATGCGACACCATCTCACACCAGTCAGAATGACTATTACTAAAAAGGCAGAAAACAACGGATGCTGGCCAGGTTGTGGAGAAAAAGGAGCACTTACATACTGTTGCTGGGAATGTAAATGAGTTCAACCATTGTGGAAGACAATGTGAGGGTTTTTAAAAGACCTAAAAATAGAAATATCATTTGACCCAGCAATCCCATTACTGGGTACACACTCCCCCAAATATCAATTGTTCTGTTATGAAGACACATGCACCTGTATGTTAATTGCAGCACTTTTCACAATAAAACATGGTGTGGCTAATCATCTCGATGTGAACAGTTTATCTCTCCCATAATTTGCTTGTCACAGTAAAAAGTGATCTCTCTCTTGTGACTGCACTCCAGCCTGTGCAAGGGACGCAGACTCTGTCTCTTTTCTTTTTTGTTGTTTTTTTGATACGGAGTCTCACTCTGTCGCCCAGCCTGGAGTACATGGCACGATCTTGGCTCACTGCAACTTCCGCCTCCCGGGTTCAAGCAATTCTCCTGCTGCAGCCTCCCCAGTAGCTAGGACTACAGGCACGTGCCACCACGCCCTGCTAATTTTTTGTATTTTTACTAGAGACAAGGGTTCACCATGTTGGCTTAGCTGGTCTCTATCTTTAAAAACATAAAAAATAATGGCCGATGGCCAGGCATGGTTGTTCATGCCTGTAATCCCAGCACTTTGAGAGGCCGAGGTCGGTGGACTGCCAGCCTGACCAATGTGATGAAACTCCATCTCTACTAAAAATACAATAAAAATAGCTGAGTGTGGCAGGTGCCTGTAATCCAGCTACTCAGGAGGCTGAGGCAGAAGAATCGCTTGAACGCAGGAGGCAGAAGTTGCAGTGGGCCAATATTGTGCCACTGCACTCCAGCCTGGGTGACAGAATGAGACTCTATCTCAAAAAAAGAAAAAAAAGTGCTCTCTCTCTCAGTTCTCGTGTATTTTCCACTGTGTTTAGTGTGATATCATAAATCTTGAATAACCACCATGGGACCCATACAAAATGCCAATAGTGATGTCCCAAGTCCTTGCAAGAAGCAGAGAAGTCACAACATTTCAGGAAAATGTAGAATTGCTTGATATGCGCTATAGATTGAGGTCTGCAGCTGCAGATGGCCTGCTATTTCTGAAAGACAATTCATTTTGTGAAAAGACAATGTAAACTTATGATATGGACAAATATAGTACAGCATTGTAAATGTATTTTCTCTTCCTCATGATTTTCTTTGTGATATTTTCTTTGGCTTCACTTACTTTATTGCAACAATACAGTATATAATGCATATAACCTAAAAATATGTGTTAATCAACTGTTTATGGTTTAGGTAATGCTTCTGGTCAACAGTAGACTATTAATAAAGTTTTGGAAAATCAAGTCCTATGTGAATTTTTGACTGTGTGGGGGTCAGAGTCCCAACTACCACATTATTCAGAGTCAGCTGTACTTGAAATTTCAAATTACTTAAAACTACTTACATAAAAGTCACCTATTAAAAAAAAAAGTAGAAAGAAATTTAAAAAGGGAAAATAGAATGCTATCAAAGATGGTGGTTGAACAGGAAGCTCCAGGAATTGATGTTTCCGCCGAAATCACTTGACGTGGCAAGAACTGTCAGAATAAACTACAGTATTTCAGACTCTGAAGTCTGGTGAGACACTTGCAACATCAAGAGAGTGTAAAATGAAAAAGAGGACTGGCAAACTTCAATGACTTTTGGCATTTGACAAAGCAGTTACCATCCTCTAGCCCCAGCTCCAAGCTGGCAGCCATAGGGAGAGCAGACCATGTCCTTGGTATGGCTTGTTGGTGCTAGAGTGGACAATAAGGACGTTGTCCTCCAACAATTGTGTTTGTGTGGTTTTATATGTTTGGTTGTTCACTGAGAAACCAGCACAAAAGCACAGAAGCTAGCCACTGTTTCAACCCTATTGGGCTAAAGCAGCTGTCAAAGGAACTTAAAA
The DNA here is from genome assembly GCF_001604975.1 of Cebus imitator. Lineage (NCBI taxonomy): Eukaryota > Metazoa > Chordata > Mammalia > Primates > Cebidae > Cebus > Cebus imitator. The sequence goes on from NW_016107561.1 coordinate 2,755,250, forward strand.
AGATAGACACTTTTTTCTATTTTTGTTTTTTATTGTATCCAAGCATTCATGGAATTTTCTGTAAGATCACTGGCTGACTGCAAAACTAATGGAACAGAGATGTTAGTGACCACACATGACAAAGAATATTGTTTTGAAAAAAAAAATAGAAAAAAGTTGCTAAACAAATAGACAACTGCAGTTTTCATCGAGCTAACAACAGCAATCCCTGAAGAGGGGGAAGAATTTCCAAACTTACTACATTACAATATTCAAAATATCCAGTTCTCAACAAAAAATTACAAAGCATACAAAGAAACAGAAAAGTTATGGCCTACTCATTGTTTCAGGTAAAAGAGAAACCTCCTGAGGAGGCCTAGCCTTGGACGTACTATGAAAAGACTTTAAATTAATTGTTGTATGTTGAAGGACCTAAAGAAAACTACGGACAAACATAAAAGAAATCCAGGAGAATGATGTATGAATAAGCAGAGAACATCAATAAAGAGATACACTTGCTGTTAGATTCATGTCCTTAAAGCATAATTTTGATCATATCACTGGTGTTTCCAGTTTGTATCCTCAACCCTATTTTTGCATCACACTTTCCTGGTGATGTCATCCAAGGCCATAGCCTCATGCAGTTTCTGTCTCTGATACTGGCCTCTCTCTGCATTTGAAGTAAAGGAGACTGAGAAAAGCCATCTGTATTAAGCTGTTCTTGCATTATTACAAAGAAACACCTGAGACTGGGTGATTTATAATGGAAGTTTAACTGATTCATGTTTCTGGAGGCTGTTCAGGAAGCATGATGCCAGGCATCTGCTTGGCCCCTGATGAGAACTCAGGAAGCTTATGATCATAGCAGAAGGCAAAAGGGGAGCTGTCATGTCACATGGCAAAAGAAGGAGCAAGAGAGAGAGAGAGAGAGAGAGAGAGAGAGAGAGAGACAGTGAGAGACAGAGAGAGAGAGAGAAAGGTGCCACATACTTTAAACAATCAGATGTCCTATGAATTCAGAGCAGCTAGAACTCACTTTTGACAAAGGGGATGGCCCAAGCCATCCATGAGGAATCTGCCCCCATATTCCAAACACCTCCCACCATGTCCCATCTGTAAGACTGGGATTACATTTTAACATGATATTTGGATGGGGACAAATATCCAAACTATATTGCCATCAGAGAAGAGAAAGCAGAATCTATGGATACAGTATGGCAGAATTCAATAGAGATACAACTATCATCACCACGGTAGTATTTTAGAAAACTGAATTCTACAAGATAGATTTTATAGAATGCTGCTGTGCACCATAGCTGTACATAAAGTCAGACAGACGAGAGTTTCAATCATTAAACCACCACTTCCTAAAAATATGTTCTTGGATGAGTCTCTTTATTGCCATGTCCTCATTCGGTAAACAGAGATAAAGACAGTATGCTACATCAAGGCTATGATGAAAAACTAAATAATATATGGCATTAAATGCATTTAACAAAGGGCCTCACACATATTAGGTACCTAACAAAAATAAGCTGTATTTGCTTATAGAGCAGGCCTTCAATAAATGTACGTGCCTTCAATAAATCTGCATAAAAGAATAAGTAAATGATACATGTTCTTTAATGCTAATAGTATGCAAGTAATACAATCACTAGTGGAAGATCCACACACCTTTACAAGTCATTTGTAATATGCAGTTTATTATCTGAGCATGAATATATATGTCAGTGTTTTTAAGTCATTTGGAATTTAATAAAAGGTAGAATTTCAAATTGACCCTTGAAAATCAACATATCATGATTTAGCATTTCAATAAGCTAATTTAGCAAATATCATTTGAAAAGAGAACAAATATGTCCCAGTAAGAGGTCAACATGGAAAAGAAACACATGCACTTAAAAATTGGCTTCTGCAAGTAAGAGGCCACCCACTGCCCTTGATTGTTTTGGAAGTCCATTAAAATCAGTTAAGGAAACAGATACTAAAAACTTTAAAGTTCTTTTGTGTTTACTTTCTTCAACAAAAATGCTCCCTTTGACATGTAGACTTTAAAGGGTTATATTACTCAGGATTAAACTGGTCCATTAAAGGAACAGGATAGCCCGATGTTGATACTTATTTTAAATTTGTGAAATGATAAATGTAATTTTTGTGGCCCATTTTCAACTATGAATCACAACAGAGTTAATGGAAGCTAATGTAAACAACACTGAAACAATAAAACTGAAATTTGATAAAGGTGTAGCCATACACATTTCAATAAAAATGTATATAACATGTATAACTAAAATAATAGTGTATCATTTTACTCCTAAAGCTTTATTTAAATGATTATTCTATGTTTCCATAAGGGGAAAAAATCACTTTAGAATACACTTTACTTTGCCCAAAAGAACTTTTTCTCCACCGATTATTAAAATGTGATATCTTACTGTTAGCTGAGCACATTTACAAGGAAAAGTTTTCATTGTAACTTGTCACCAATTTGATGGCTTCTATAAATCCTTCAGTATGAGTTTTAACAATCCCTGATTTCCTTTTGGCACCTTTGAACAGAGCAGAGTGGTGGGATTATATAAAGCACCCTTTTGTGTTTCTTCTTTCCTCTTACCTGCATTCCCGATTTATAATTACTATGAAAACAGGTTTCTTGGCAGGGAAAGAACTCTTAAGGATTTCAGAAAAGAACTACTAAAGAATTCCAAGCACTCTAAAGTATATCAGATGGAAACTCTGAAACTGGAATGAGATGCTGTTTAATTTCACTTAGCAAAAATTATCACAGTTGTTACAAGAGTTACAATAAACCCATTTGCACACGAATTACTAGTATGTAAAATAAACATTATATTGGGCTTGTAGCTTCATGATTTAAAAATCTTTCAGACTATACTCCAACGCATTTGCTTGTTTTGTGCAGATTACATCCACTTGCTCAGACTCCATTTACACTTGGCAGATGGTCACATCACTCATGACATTTCCTGTTTAGCTCCATATTTTAAAATCAACTGCAGTGGAATGTAGATTGGCAATAGCCGTCTCTCCAATAAATATCTACACCAGAGGACATCAAAAACCTTTCCTCTTTCAGATGGAAACAAAACATTTGTATTTATATTAACACAACTTTAGTTATTTCCTTTCCTAGTGCCAATTATGGCTGGTGCCAAATATAAAATCTTAAAAGCCTCGATTTTCCACAGTTTTCTTAAAAACTTTTTTTCCCAATGTTAGTCAAATGAAGGAAAACTTTAGACTAATAATTTTAAATGATACCACATTTTTCAGTTCCATAAGAATCAAAAATTTATTTCCTAATGGCTGTCTTCTCTAATAACGTGTGCTTCATCTGAGTATCTCAGGTTTTATTAATTTGAATCCTACAAGTATTAACTAGACTGTATTCATCAGGGTTAAGTAATGTGAGAAATACGATGAATTCGTTTTACTTTACCAGAGCATTTTGGCATTTTAAGCATCCTCTTAACGTGAGACTAGGTTTACAAGAAGCATATGAAAACTACTAAATAAAGTATTTAAATGATCAAAGCTTAAGAAATGAATGGTTAATATTAAGCACACATTGAAAATTAGAAGAGATTTGTGTTTACATTTCCGAACACTAGTAACATATTGTTATAAAATCCTGGTAAAAGATTTAAGGGAAATATGACATAAATTGTTCTATTAAATACAAACATAATGAAGGAGAAACTGAACTTAATTAAACTTAATGAAAAATTGGTTTTTGTTTCTAACAATAACCTCATTTTATCAATTTAAAAGTCAGCTTAATTGAAGGTTCTACCTCTATAGCTAGTAAATAAAGTTTCTGAAGTGTTTAGAAAAGACAAAGTCAACACAATTTATCTAACCAACATAATTTTCTAATTACAAGTGGTAATATTTTATGAACATTGTATTTAAATGCACTGTTACAAAAAATCAGGCAAACTGATTTACATAGCCAACCATGTCATTCTAGAACTTGATAACACATAAAGTCTTTCCATCCCTTTGCCATAAATGGCTAGCATTATCAGTCCTCTTATTTTACAGATGGCTAATCTCTGAAATTGAGTCCAAGTACCTAGGGCAATTTAACAGCAAAGAGAGAAGTCAAAATTCGAACATTTCCAAAATCTACGTTATTATTTTATTTACAACTTCAGTGTTCACAAAGGAACAAGAGGCACAGGATTTGTTTGTTTGTTCGTTTACTATTTACTTCCCGTTGTCACAGGGTTACAAAAAAAAAGAAAGAAAGAAAAATCGCTCTGACAAATTACCACTCTAAAAATTTCAGTCTGGGGCAGCAGAGATGTAAATGGATTGTTTCTATAGAATGACATATAGTTACAGGAACTATATGTGAACTTCCATGGTGGTCCCTTCAATTGGTACTTAGCTGTTTGTTTTTAAATTAAGAAAGCCAGAATGTGTTTTTAATCCCAGACTTAAAAGAAAAATATGTGGCTTTTCCCTCCAATTCTTCTTCTTACATCATCTTGAAGAATGCATCAATTTTTTATTTGAGACTTAGCGTTAGGGCATTGTTCCTGAGAGCGTGGTACGTTTGTTTCCAGTGGTTTCTGAGGTGATTTTAGGTAGCAAACATATGTACATTTTTCATTTTAGTTGTTACATATTTATTTAGAAAACATTGATTTTTTTCTTTTATGATAGAAAATTTTTCTTGTTAAATGCAATTTTTGTAATGCAAGGTAATATATATACTGCATGAATGATCATAAAGGATTACTCAGGGTGAAAATTCTGAAGGTGGTTCAAGAATAACTGAAATTAGGAAATTTCTCAGGCTGCCTTTTTGAAAACATGGAATACTTGACAAATCTGTAGGTCACCTCTACAAAATAATTCAGACTAACATTTTAAAAATCGATCCCCTTATAGTATATGTGGTACCAAAACAAATAAAGCAGTATCCTTTTTATTGCCCAAGGTTGATTTTGAAAACCTGATGTGCATTTTCTTCAGAGCCAGGACCTCAAAAACCTATTAGTTCATGAAACTAAATGATTGAGACAAGCGTCTCTCTTAACTGTCTTTCTTCCTCTCCTCTTGTGAGTGTGAATTAAACAACTAGGCTTGATGCCAATCAAGGCAGAGAGTGTTATCAAAGGATAGGAGTAGGAGAGCTGAATGTAGATTTTTTTCTTTTTATGGAAGAAAATCTTAGTGTTGGGTTTTGGTATAAACACAATGGAGACAAAGAATCTGTTCTTAGATGAAGGGATAAGCGCATATATTCCTCATGCAACACATTTATATAGGAAACACCACCCACACTGCTATTTCTTACTGCTACTACTATCTTCCTTCTTACAATGTCCATTGTTTATTATAAGTAATAAATAATGTTAGGGAAAAAATTCTTCCCAATACATCTAGCTGTACTCCACAAAGATTTACCTAACCACAACTATTCTTTCATAGCAATTGAAACAAAGATCATACTGAACACTAAACTTTGTAAGAACCACTCTAACACTGGACGGATCATATTTTCATTGGAAATTTTTTCTTTATATATCTCAAAAATAAAAATCCAGGTCAACAATCACTCATTTGAAATCCTTCGGGCAAAATGTGTTTTAAGATTTAGAATCACTTCAGTTTAACAACGGAAAGAAAGCAAAATATGGTTTACGTGCAATATGTAATATAATATCCATTGTGAAGTCTCAGATAGCTTAGTCTATTCAAATATATGAATATTGCTACTAAAAAAGATATGAATATTCATATTAGGTAAGATTTTTTTTTTAAAGGCCAAATAAGCTGGGTGTGATGGCTCATGCCTGTAATCCCAGCACTTTGGGAGGCTGAGGCAGGTGTATCACGAGGTCAGGGGTTCGAGACCAGCCTGACCAATATGGGAAACCCAGTCTCTACTTAAAAATACAAAAATTAGCCAGGCGTGGTGGTACACACCTGTAATCCCAGGTACTTGCAAGGCTAAGGCAGGAGAATTGCTTGAACTTGGGAGGCAGAGGTTGCGGTGAGTAGAGAGCATGCCATTGCACTCCAGCCTGGGTGACAGCACAAGACTCCATCTCAAAAAAAAAAGGCCAAATAGCTTTCTATCAATCCAGATCAGTCTCTATTGTAAAAAGCTTCTGATCAGGGCAGGTTTTAATTTTGGATTAGGGAATTGTGGCTAAGAAAGCATAGACTTATACTAGCAGAGTTATAAATCAGGAGATGAACTATTAGCTAATAGCTTGCAAAGAAATCTTCCTAAGGTGACAGCCACTATATGAACACAATCTATAAGAGAAAAAACAAGCCTGGACAAATAAACACTGAATACTGATAAGTACAAAAGCATAATACTGTAAATTTTTAAAGGGCCTCGAACAGCTAAAACAATTTTGATAAAGAACAATGTTGGAGTACTCACACTTCCTGATTTCAAAACTTATTATAAAGGTATAATAATTAAAGCAGTATAATAGAGGCATAAGGACAGACATATAGGCAAATGAAATAGATTGAGAGTCCAAAAATAAGCCTATGCATCTATGGTCAATTGGATCTTGGCAAGGGTATGAAGAGACCAGTCAATACAGAAAGAATAGTCCCTTCCACCAATGGCACTGGGACAACTAAATTTCCACAAGTACAGGAATAAAGTTGGATTTCCACTTCATACTAACATTAACTCCAAATGGATCAACAATCTAACTAGGGAATTATTATTTACTCATTACAGAGTTTTTATTTGTGCTAATAAAATAGGTTTGAATAGGTACTAGTGACGGTTACACAACATTGTTAAAGTATTTGTCACTGAATTACACACTTAAAAATGGTTAAAATCGCTAATTTTATTTATATATTTCTTACAATTAAAAACTTAATTATGTAATGAACAAAACCCCATTGAACTGCATACTTTAAATGGGTGAACTGTATTATATGTAAATTTTGTCTCAATAAAGCTATTAAAAATTATTTTGACAAAAAAGTAATAACTGCCAACTGACAACACATAAGATGGGAAATTTTGTAGCACATTATACAGGTGAAAAGCACAGATCCTGGAGCCAAACTTCCTGGAATTAAAATGTGGCTCCACCTCTTTCTGCTTACATGACCTTGGTAAGTTATTTAACCTATCATGTTTTTGTTTTTTTTTTCCTTTTCTAAAATAACAGTATCTTCTTCATAGGGTTGTTATGAAGATTAAAAGAGTTAATATCTTTAAAGTATTTAGTTAAGTGTCTGGCACATATGAAGCACTAATGCTTGTCATTATTATTATTGGGGAAAGTGCTTGGAGAAAAGCATCTGAGATTTTAGGGTAGATTTGGAGGAATTATCCTACCTGTAACCCACTAAAGAACAACAACTTGCTTCATGAGAGGCATGGAATTTGTCTTGAAAAGTATTTGTTGTAAATGAAATGGAGCAAATGTGTACTCTAAAAATGGCAATTGTGGGAAAGCTTCTGCAAATAGAATGCAGATGAACTGGAAGGAGGACGGTAACCAAATATGTCTAAAAAGAGAAGGACTGACATGCTGAAGCACAGGAGAAAATGGTTAAGGGCTTCAGCCTCATGGATTACCAAACAAACCACCACAAACTTCTTCATGCTTCTACACAAGAAGGAGTTGTGATATTTAATTACTGTCAGACATGTACTTAACAAATACAATTCTATTTTATTACCTACTGCTGCAGGCCAAATTATCTGGAAAAGACTCTGAGATATGGGTTAATCAGAGAGTGCTCTTGGGAGTAAGAGGAGAGAGATTAAGTAGAGAAAAGCTGAGCTGTGATGCAGTTGCAGCAGAGGCCTCTGAGCTGGGATGGCCCCTCAGAGTTATCCTGAACTGAAGCAAGAAGGATGGGCCTGTATACTCCCTGCATTAACCTGTCATTTTATATGAGCTACAACTAGGGACAGAAATGGAGTTTTCGTGAGGCAGCTCCCAACCACTGAGGGCAACTCCCAGAGGGCCTGGAAACCATGACAGTCAGTACTGCTTTCAGTTAGGAAACAAGTGACCTACTGTTAAAATGGAATCTGTGTAGTGCACCTTAGCACTTACCATATAAGTGGGTCTCATGTTATTGTCCCCAAAGCAGCAGTTGCAGGGCTTGGAAACTTGTTAGAAATTCAAATTCTCAGTTCCCATGCTAAAACTACTAAATCAGAAACTCTGGAGGTAAGGTCTAGCAATGTGTCTTTCAGTAAGTTCTCCAGGTAATTCCAATGCATGCTAAGAACCACTGTTATATATGCTACGTAAAACACAAAATGCATGCAAAATTATTTCACTGCAGGTACAGCCTGCACTCTTAAGAATGCACATCATGGACTGATGTCCGATACTTCTGGAAAACAAAGAAACTGCATTACTCGGAGCCCTGACTTTTGGTCAATCGCAGAGCTATTGGTTTACAGACTCGAAGGTAACTACTAAGCTGTAAGAATATTTGATATGGCACTTTATATGTGACGCAGATCCATGGAAAAGTGAATTAACAACATAATGTTATACTCATTGCAAAAAAAAAAAAAAAGTCTGTAAGTATAAGACAACATGCTGAGGGCAATAAAAATGTGAATTAAGTAAAGCAAAATGCTAATAGGTGAACAACTCTAGCCAAATCCAACTTAGTTGGCTTCTGACTCTCTCCTTGGGCTTCTAAAAAGGTGTGCAGGTGAAGAAATACCAAGATCAGCTCAGAAAGGAGGCAGGGAGCAGCCTCAAGGCCAAGAGGGATCCACGGGGTTGCAAAAAGCTAAGGAAAATCCTCAAGTCCGCATTAATTCTATGTGATAGATAGTGATGAGACAAATTCCAAACAGTGACAGAACAAGGTGGTGAAAAATCTTCATGGATATGGTCACTCTAAGTATTCAATAACACAGGAGTGATGGTGTGGTCTGCAACTTATTAGAGCATTCCAGGAAACTTTCTGAGAAAATGATAAATGAAGTATTGAATTTGAAACAAACAGTTTCAAATTTTGATGGTATTTTCTCTAAGCCTTTTGATGGTATTTTCTCTCTGAGCTAGGAGCTTTAGCAATAGTACAAGCTACATCTTGCTTTACTATATTGCTCTCTATTCTTCAAAGCTCGTCAACACACATCTGCAATTTGATGCTCACAAGTACTCTTTGAGATTGGCAAGTTTAACTGCATTATGTAGGTAAAGAAATGGGGCCTGAAAAGGCTAAGAGGGACTTGTCCAAGGTCCCACAGCAAGCTAATTGGAGAGAGTGATATTTATTATCGTTTATTGAATGTCTCCCATCTGCCAAGGATTAGGCTAGAAGTTATGCCAATATTTTATAAAATCCTCATAAGAAACTCTCAAATTAAGTATTATTATTATTGCCTTTAATAGATAAGAAAACAGGGAGGTTAGGTAACTTTCCCAGTATCACATGGCTCCTATGTGAGAGAACCAGAGCCAAAGGGAAGTATGGTTCCCAAGAGTCAAAGGGTGCATGATTATTGTTATCATTATTATTACTATTTGAGACAGGGTCTCATTCTGTCACCCTGGCTGGAGTGCAGTGGCACGATCATAGCTCATTGCAGCCTCAATCTCCCAGGCTCAAGCGATCCTCCCACCTCAGCCCTCTGAGTAGCTGGGACGACAAGCACATGCCACTATGCCTGGCTAATGTTTTTAAATTTTTTTGTAGAGACAGAGTCTCACTATGTTGCCCAGATTGGTCTTGAACTCCAGGGCTCAAAGATCCTCCCACCTTGGCCTCCTAAAGTGCTGGGATTATAGACATAAACCACCATACCCAGCCCTAAAGGTTGCATTCTTTTCACTATATTATTTCAACTGGTCATGGGTGAGTCTGGGCATTATGCTCAGGTGATTTTAATGTTCTCCCCAGGATTTTAATGTGCACCAAGGACTGGAAACTGTTTCTAAAGCACAACAGTAGCAATATATGTACAATTCTGGTCAGGACACTAGCAAGAGTGTGAATACATAAATTAAAAAAATTAAAAAGGCATAAAAGAAAGACAAGAAAAGTAGACTTCAAGGAAGAAGAATAAATAAAATGTAGTATCCCCAATTCCACATATTTTCGCTAAATAAATATTTAGATATTAAGTACTGGTTGGTTTACCTACCTTAACAATGAGTCAGGAGCAAGAAATCTAAAAGCAAGGCATAGAGTAATTTTTACAGAAACAATATTTCAGATTCTGAAAGTCAGAACTCAACCTGATACCTTATTTGATTACGAAATTTTTCTACATTTAGAAGAAAAACATTTTTCTTGCATTTCAGGACACTTCCCATGCCTAAACAAACAGTTTTATACTAAACCAGCATTTCAATGGTGTAGCTTCCTCAAATGGTAGTTAAATATTGATTTGCCATTCTCCTGGCATAATGACCAAACAGAATACTCCATCAGTTTGTTGAACCAATGTCCATAAGTGCTGCCAAACAGGTCAGCAATTAATGTCTTTGCTGAGTAGCTGGTTTCTACGATATCTACAAGGCAATGATTTCCATTGAATTGAAAGCAAAACCGGAGACAATCTATTCATTCACATGAAAGCTAGCTTGTCATTTGAAACTCACAGGCAACTGAACTACCAGTTCTTCTCAGACTCCAGGACTTATTTCCTCCTCCCAGCTGCCAATCTCTGTTTCACCTAGAAAAGCCCCAGCCCCCTTCTTCTTTGCTATTAAATTCCATATTAACACCTCCCAGCTGCCAAACCTCCTCATTCTCCCCTTTGTCTACCTTTATAGTATGTGATCAAGAGCAAATGCTCCAGCAAGCTTAAAATCTTACAGCTGCACAAAATACACATGGGAAACAAAACCTTCAGAAACAGGGTATCCTTTAATGTTTAACTTAACCTAAGCCTACTGCTTAAACATATTTCTGTCTACTGGCTGCAAAATTCCATACTGGCAGAGCTTTAAATACACATATTCCATAGTAAAATTCTGATTTTTTCACTTAAATATATTTTAATAATAATTGCAGTGTCACCTGACATAACATTTTTGTTTCATCTGTATTTCTGTGTTTTTTTTATTACAATTTATCTATAGAGTGTTTTTTATTTGTAAAGAAAAAAAATTTGAATTTTTCTAGAAGTAATGCTCACTTTAAAATAGCTTCTTTTTCTGCCTTCCATTCTGATTCAAAGGGGAGGAAACAATTTCCTTGTAGGACAAAAAAAAATTGAATATACAACCCATGATCTGTAAATAGAGTCCAAGGCTACAAAAAAAGGTATTTGGATATAAAATACTAATGGATAATTATCTGCTCTCTAATGTGAGAAAGATTTTCCAAATATATTTTTCTAAATAATTCTGTTTTAATTACATAATCTCCAAATTGGGAGAAAATAGATGTGCCATTCACACACAAAAGAAGCATAAACTCCTAATCAGAAAGCTTGTTTTTTCTATCCACTGTCATGGTTAGCCATAAATTAACAGGGGAGTGAGGATATCTATTTGTAAATAGGTGGATGATCAATTAGATTATGACAGATAGACAAACAAAACACAGATGTGCAGAAAAGTGTAAATCTGAACTACTTAGCATACTTTTCAATCTGCATCTGCTATTACAAGTCTCATAGCCAACTATTATTGCTGATGTCACAGCCCAAAATTGCAAGTTCTTATAAAAAAATCTTTTTATCAGGCATCTCCAAAGATACTCTCATTAGCAAGACTGAGGAATACCTTTGTCATATCAAATATGCTCAGCTGTTTACCGCATGGTGAAGTGGTGTTAGAACCATTTAAAGATGTGTCTGACATCATTAATCTATTTGACCTCTGCCCTGCAGATCTAAACTGTAACTATGGTGACCAAAGCTTGACCTTACAATGCTGAGAAACTTTAAAGCTCTGCAGTATTTTGGGTCACATTGTTAAGTTAGACAAAGGGGTAAAGAAGTAATGTGACAGTTTCCTGGGAATTAAGGTCAGCAGGTCATTTGTAGTGAGGGTTTTTGTGTATTAAGAAACTAGTTAAATTTTTTGATTTGTAAGAATTTTTTAGAATAGTACCTTGCTTGAAGCTCTAAGAAGTACAAATAAATCAATACATTAAGCTCTAAAGAAGTTGATGATAAAAGTATAATTAACGTTAAACGTTCAGTAATATGATATTCCTTACAACAATTTATACATGTAATGTACACTATTTTCAGGTTCCACACAATCACAAGTAAATAATTTCATCTAAATATTACCATTTTGATATTATAGATAACGTACTAAAATAATAAAACGATGTCTTTTTACACAGAACATTCTTAGAAACAAATTCATAGTCATTTACTCTAATACCTATTAAACAAGAACTGCCTACACACACATGTAATATTTATTTGCAACACATTATTCTCTGAGGAAAGCCTATAATAAACAAAACAAGGAGCATGTATATAAATGTAGAGCTAGTGTAACGCCGCATAACTGTGGCTACTACTCCTAAATGTGAGCACCTCCTGTATTTAGGTGTACTCTCACTGCATAATTAATGCAGCACTTCACATAGAAACTGTGAACTTCTATTTTCAAGATTTTCTAATTATACCAATAATCGGCTACATTAACCTTTTCCACAAAAAGTCACATTCTGAAGCATTACTTTATGGGTATTTATCCTGAAGCCCTGGTGATTTTTACGCTAACGCAATGGAAGCAAATTATTTGGTGTTTATGTGTATAGGGGCTAGAGTCAGGGCTCTGCAGAAAAATAGTAAACAACGATATTTTAAACATAAGTAAAGCACATTTAAATAGTATTCCAAACAATTCAATTTTAAAACACACATTAAAAAAATACTAGAGACAATTCATAATATTTACCATTATATTTGTAAATAATAAAACCTATTTTGGTCTAATGAACCTCTTGAAGGAGGTATCATAATGCAAATGTATCCTATTTCAGCTCATATTTAAAAATAGGAGGGAAATTAAACATACATATTATATATGCCAAATTTTGCCAGATATATAATTACATGGAAAAGCAAGGACACTAAATATTTCCTCGATATTTTTTTCACTTTGGTAGTTTGGAAAGTCTGAGAAAGCAGGGCTGCTAAAAGAGCAACCACCACTTGCTGATTTATTTTCTTATCTTTCACTTATATATCTGTCAAGAAGGGTGTACCAGTGATTTTTCTCCCATATGCCCCTTAGAGACTTAAGGAGTCTTTAGCAGGTTAAGGGGAGTGTTTGGAATCGGAAAATATTTAAAGACTTACAAAAGAAAATCTAAATGTGGGTCACTATAAATGAATTTTGATAGTATGCCCCAGGGAGGAGAAAGCTTCAAAACAAACCACACTAGGACACACAGTTATAAAGCCATGGTAGAATAAGGCAAGACCAGGAGAAAAGACACAGCAAGCAGAACCAATGAAATCTTTTCGTCACGTCTTTTTCTGCCTGGATATGAACTAGATGAAAACAAATCCTAGGATAGAAATTTTTTTAAGCCTAAGTAGACACCCACATGGAGAAATGCCTAATGGAACTCTCCAGAAAAAATAGGAATGTGTTATCAGAAGGCTGGAAATCTACCATAACTAAGAAATAAAGGAACAGGGGAGATGGAAGGTTGAGAGCTCAGGGTGATGTCGGGAGGAATTGATCCAGAAAAGCAAAGAAACAATTTAATACATATCCCTTCTCTAATATATATGATCAGTTTTAACCAAAAAACCTGAGTAAACATACCAGCTTTTGGCATATTTAACCAAAAATATACGACTAAAAAGATACAAGGCACAAATGGTTTTTATATGGACATTTTCTGTCAAATCTCCAAACTATATTTTAGTCTCATGTTCCAGTCACTATTTCATTTACTGGTCTTGAAACATTCTTAGTATTATTCTCTATATTATTATTTTGATATGCTCATTGCTGGATATAATTTGCTAATATTTTATTTAGGATATCTGCATTAATGTTCCTAATTAAGATTTATTTTGCATACATATAATACATACATTTTATTTTCTAGTAAAATTATTTCAAGTTCATTTATCAGCACAAAATAGGACAGCACGTTGTGGTACTTCAGAGGACAGTGTTCATACAACATGCAAGCACTCACTGGAATCTGCTCTGGACCAGGCCTATGCAGGGCTCAAGAATTCTGATGATAAGCAAATCAGGCAAGTTCCCTACCCTCATGGAGTTTTTCCCTGTGGTCAAGGAAACGGACATTAATCAAATAATTACAAAAAAGTCAAACTGGAAACTATTACGAATGCCAGAGAGAAGAGGGATAATGTTATGAGAATATACAGAGGGGTCGGGTGGCGGCGGCGGGTGGGGGGGCAGGGGGGAGCTAATGTAGTAAGGGAGGTTAGAAAAGGCACTCAAGTAATTGATCCCTGAGCTAAAATCTGAAGAATGGGAATGTTTTAACTAGATGAAGAAAAAAAGGGCAATCATGGAAGAGAGAACCTATGCACAGAAGGCTTTCATGGAAGGCAATCTGACAATGGCCTCTTTAAAATATATAATAAACACAGAAATATCATAAGATTATAAAAGTTACTTTATTTAGTTACATAATTCCTTCACTTGATTTCTAATAATTTTAATGTAGTAAGTGCTCAATTTACTATATGTAAATTGAGGTCACTATTAGAAAATAATCTATATTTTAAAATATTACTAAGAATGAAAAGGCAGATATTGAAATAGATACAAACAAAATATGATCAAAGTTATTATTTCTTCCTTTTTTTGTTGTTGTTAGAGATGGAGTATCACTTTGTCACCCAGGCTGAAGTGCAATAGCATGATCATGACTTACTGCAGCTTTGAACCCCTGGATTCAAGGGATCCTCTGTCTCAGCCTCCTGACTAGCTGAAACTACATGCACATACCACCACATCATGCTAATTTTTTAAAATATCTTGTATAGATGGGAGTCTTGCTATGCTGCCTAAGCTGGTCTCAAATTCCTAGCTTCAAATGATCCTCCCATCTCAGCCTCCCAAAGAGCTGGGATCACAGGCATGAGCCACCGTACCTGGCAAAAGTTATTTCTGAAACTTACAAAAAATTAAATGGGCCTAAATTTTTTACATATTCAATATAAAGAAGTATAAATTGCTCAAAATCACAAAGTATAAGAGCAAAAATTATAATTAATACAAAGCATAAAAGGGAAAATGGACTTTTGTTATTGTCTTTTAAAAATGAATCAAATTTTTATAGTTAATATCCTAAGTCTGTTGTATAAACAAATTCACACTGAGTTTAAAATATATATAAATGAATTCACTGCTATGAATAACCTATTTCATTTTTAGGATTTTCATCTGCACATTTACACTATAATGTTTTAATGTGCTACCATTTATTTAGACTGCATTTCTCTACTGAAAATGCAATTGTTTACTTAATAAAGCACAGGGAGACTCATTGGCAGTTTTCTGAAAAAGAAACTGTGGTTTTTATCTCCCTTAAAAGGGAATTAAATTGAAAATCCTGCATTTAAATAACACTAAAGTAGTGACACCAATGGATTGGGGCCAGGAAATTCAAAGTTGGTTAAAGCTGGCCCTCTGTCCTTAAAACAGGCTATTGTCCTGCCACCACCCCAGCCCAGCAAATTTAATTAAAACTAAGTTCTGACCAGTTGATATAAGTGGTTCAGAAAACTCCTTATGGGAATTTCATCCTTTAGATGGCCTTTTGTGCTCTACTTACTCTCACTGGGACACAAAGAGTCTATGTAAATTTTTTCTTCTCTTAAAACAAAACAAAACAAAAGAAGTTAGGATAAAAGAAATATTTTTTATCCTAAATTTTGGTATTCCCAAACCCCAACAAAATTTTGCCTTTAAAGTTCTTTCAGTCTAACTACTTGGACGATTCAGACTGAAGTTTCATCGAAAGCTACCTTTTTCTTTTATTTCACTTCGGTGCTTTTTCATATTCATTAATGAGAACATGCTTTTTTCTTCCATTAACTGCTTTCTAATTATTAAAAAAGACTATATAACATGAGAATTCAATTATAATTCATAAATTAATACTTTCTCCAAAATTATTCCTTACCTCCTCTGTTTGTAAACTATTGAGCAGCAGTCTAATTAATATTAAAGTTTAAAATCATATTTTCAAAATGGCTGAGATAAATGAATTTCCATTTATCTCTAATAACAAAGTCTTGAAGACCCTATGGTAATTATTTCTTATAAAGAATATTCAACAAAACAATTTGTTTTAACTTCATAAAAATTTTTATTTTATTCTATTCAAAATTCTTGCCTTTGCCAATAATTCAATTTTATTTTTAGCATCCAGAATTTTTAAAACTTGCACAAAGATTATTTCTGAAATGATCTTTTTGATTTGTTAAATCTGCAACTGTGTGAAAGAAAAAAATGAAGTATATTTTAACATTACATATTTATCAAATACACTTTGAATACATCTTTTTTTATGGGGGTAGTGGACTTCATAAAGTAAAGAGAAGACCTAGAGTATCTATACTCTAAAATAAATATATGCAAATAATTTAATAAGAGAAAAGAAGTATAAAGGAAATAGTATTCAACAGACAGCACATATTAAACATGTGGATAGCTAAAGCCCCAAAAGTAAACTGCAAGTGACATCAGTGAAGATGACAGAGTAGGCAGCTCCAAGAGCCTGGGTTCCCACAGAAATATCCAAAAATCAAACAAAAGTGTCAGAATCAACCTTAACAGAACTCTTGAAAATAGATTGAGAGCAAACAAGAGAATGCTAAAACCAAAAAAATTAAAAATAAAAGATAAAGGAGACTTAAAAACAGTAAGAAAAGTATGTGGTGTTCGTATTTGCCCCTGTTCCAACTCTCTCCTTGGCTTGGCAGCAGTCTTCA
The DNA here is from genome assembly GCF_001604975.1 of Cebus imitator. Lineage (NCBI taxonomy): Eukaryota > Metazoa > Chordata > Mammalia > Primates > Cebidae > Cebus > Cebus imitator. The sequence continues at coordinate 2,772,141 of NW_016107561.1, forward strand.
AAACTGCAGGTGGCTTCCCTAGTAGACAACCCTGGTCCTTGGTTCTAAAGAAAGCAAAGATAATCTTATTTGCAAAAAACTACATTTGCTATAACCTGTATGGGAACTCCCTAGGGGAATAATGCAAAGAACCTTACTTTGTTTCTCTAACTGGCGACTCATTCAGAGCAGAAATGCAGCAGAGATTCCTTGAAAATACTGTAAGGTATCAAATAACCCACAGCTACCTGGGACAAAAGATTATAGTTGGGACATATAATAGAGCACCCAAAGCTTGGGCAGAAAAGCTGAAGAGAGAGTTTCCTTGGGACATAGGACACGCATAGCATTCACAGATATTGAAGAATTTAAAAATTCATGCATATGCTCACTAATAAAAACTTATTATTTCAGCTCCAGATGATCTCCAAATGCAAACAGGAGGTGAAGGCTAAGCCAGAGCTTAAAAATAGCCTAGCAAAATGTTGAATAAGTTTGTCTACAAAGATCCAATCTGTAAACATTGGGAGAGGTTTTTTGTTTTGGTTTCCCTGATTTTTAAATTTTTTAGTTTTTCTTTTGTTTCTTCTTTTTTGTCTTGTGTATTCAAGTTATTCTCTATCGAGACACTAGCTGAACAAAGGCTAAAGGTACAGAGACCTCAGAGATCACACATGAAAAAGAATACTACATTAAGAAATTAGTTCAAAAAGTCATTAAACAAATAGTTACATGCTACAAAAAGGGACAAAAGTAAACCCAGAGGAGAAGGAAAAATCTGATTTCTAGATTTAATACATTATCATAGTTTAAATGCCCGGTTTTTAAAATGCAAGACACAACAAACTGTGGCTCATCAAAAGAAGAAATTAACAAAACCTGTACCTGAGGGAGCACAGACCTTGGACTTACTGAATAAAGACTTTAAATCAGCTGTTCTTAAAAAAATCAAAGAGCTAAAGGAAATCAGCAATGTGATGTATAAACAAGTAGAGAATATCAATAAAGAGAGAGAAATTATAGAAATGAACAAAACAGAAATTCTGGAAATAAAAAGTATAATAACTAACATGAAAAACTTACCAAAGAATTTCATTGCAGATTTAAGCAGGCAGAAGAAAGAATAAAAGAAATTAAATATAAATGAACAAAGCCAAAGAGATTTGTGGAAAACAATAAAGCACATCAACATATATGTCATGAGAACCCCAGATGGAGGAGAGAAAAAGAAATAGCAGAGAGAATGCGTAAAGATAATAGCTGAGCACTTCCCAAATTTGCAAAATACAAAAATCTACACATTCAAGAAGTTCAACAAACTCCAAGAAGAAAAACGTAAAGAGATCTACACCATGACACATTATAATCAAATGGCTGGAAACTGAGGGGAAAGAGGGAAGCTGAAAAGCAGCCAAGGAGAAGCAATTCCTCCAACATACAAGGGATCTTCAATAAGATTAACAGCTGATTTATTATCAGAATCATAGAGATCATAAAGAAGTTAACATTTTTAACATACTACAAAGGACTGTCAACCACCAATTTTATGTCTAGCAAATTGTCCTTCAAAAATGAGGAAACATTAAGACAGTTCCAGAAAAGCCAACATCAAAGGAGTTATTCATAAGTAATATTAACCTATGAGAAAAGCTAAAGGCAGTGTTTTAGGCTGAACCAAAAGGATACCAAGGAGCAACCTGGAACCATGTGAAAAAATGCAGCTCTCTAGTAAAGGTAACTATATGATAATATAAAAGCCAGTATTAGTGTATTTTTGTTTTTATCTCTTCTTTTTATTTCCTACAGTATTTAAAAGATAGATTCATAAAACATTAATTATAATCTATGTTATCAGACACACAATGTATAAAAATGTAATCTGTAAAAACAATAATATGAGGAGAGGGCTATATAGAAACAGAATGTTGATATCCTTTTGAATTTAAGTTGGCATTAATCCAAACTAGGTTGTTATAAATTTAGGATTTTAATTGTTATCCCCATAGAAACCACAAAGAAAGTCTTTAAAATATACACAAAAAAACGGAAAAGGGATCAAAAAAGCACACATCAAAAAGTTAAACACAAAATATGGCAGTAGTGAAGCAAATGAGGAACAAGAGGCTATAAGACATACAGAAAATAAATAGCAAAATGGCACAAGTAAGTCCTAGATTCTTATCAGAAGTTATTTAGAGTGTAAATTAACTGACTCTCCAACAAAAAGCCAGAGGTTAGTAAAACATATATTTTTAAAACTTGATATACTATATGCTGTGACAAGAGACTCACTTTAGATCCAAAGACACAAATAGGCTGAAAGTGGAAAAATGAGAAACAATATTCTATGTAAGTCATATCTAAAAGAAACCTGAGGTGGCTATACTAAAATCAGATAAAATAAACTTTAAGTCAAAATTTGTTACAAGCAACAAAAAAGACACTATATATGGATATAAGTGTAACTATATCAAGAAGATATGAAAATTATAAACATATATGCACCTAATAATAGAGAACCAAATATATAAAGCAAAAATTTACAGAATGGCAGAGAAAAAGCAATTACACAATAATTGTGAGAGATATCAATGCACTTTTTTTTTTTTTTTTAGACATAGTCTCACTCTGTCACCCAGCCTGGAGTGTAGTGGCGCAATCTTGGCTCACTGTATCCTCAGCCTCTCAGATTCAAGCAATTCTTCTGCCTCAGCCTCCTCAGTAGCTGGGATCATAGGTGCCTGTCACTATGCCCAGCTAATTTTTTGTATTTTTAGTAGAGACAGGGTTTCACCATGTTGGCCAGGCTAGTCTCAAACTGCTGACCTCATGATTCACCTACCTCGGCCTCCCAAAGTGCTGGGATTACAGGAGAGAGCCACCAGGCCTGGCCCAATGCATCAAGTTTTAACAATAAATAGAATATTTAGACATAAGATTAGCAGGAAATACAGGCCTTGGACAATACTATAAACAAACTACATCCAACAGACATAGGACACTCCACCATCAATAACAGAATACTTATTCTTTTCAAATGCACATGGAACATCTACAGGATACACAATATATTAAGCCACTAAACAAGTCATGATAAAGTTTAAAAAACTAGAGTTATACAAAGCATTTTCCTCAACCACAATTAATGAAGCTAGGGATCAATAACAGAAGAAAAGCTGGGATATTCACATATAAAAATTAAACAACACAACATTAACCAACGGTTAGGTCAAAGAAATCACAAGGGAAATTAGAAAATATCCTAAAATAAAATGAAAATACAACATGCTAAAATTCATGGGATACAGCAAAAGCAGTGCTCAGAGGGAAATTAATAGTTATAAAATCTATATTATCAATAAAAAAAGATCTGAAATCAATAACCTAACTTTACACTTTAAGGAACTAGAAAAACAACAGCAAACTAAGTAATAATAAATGAATAACTAATAATAAATAATAACTAAGCAGAAATAAACGAAATGGAGATTAGAAAAAGAACAGTTAATGAAACAAGAAATTGGTTCTTTGAAAATACCAACAAAATTAACAGACCTTTAGCTAGGCTAAGAAACAAAATGGCTAACAAATTGACAAAAATCATAAATTAAAGTGGGAATATTATGTTTTATAACATGAAACACTATAAACACTATTATACATTAACATTATTGCATAAAATTATTATATAATTATTAAATTATATAAATATTATTATTTATGAACATTATTTCATTTATTTATCCCACTTTTGTTTCTCTAAGCTTTATTTCTCAATCTTAGAGAAATAAAAATGATTATAAGAGAATACTATAAATAATTGTATATCAACAAATTGAATAACCTAGATAAAATGAACAAATTCCTAGAAACACAAAAACTACCAAAACTGACTAAAGAACTAGAAAATTTCAGTAGGTCTCTCACAAGTAAAGAGATCAAGTCAGTAATCAAAAACCACCCAACAAAGAAAAGCTCAGGACCATATGGCTTGAAAACATCTAAAAGAATTTAACAGGTCGGGCAAGGTGGCTCACGCCTATAATCCCAGCATTTTGGGAGGCCAAGGCAGGTGGATTACAAGGTCAGGAGTTCAAGACCAGCCTGGCCAAGATGGTGAAAACCCTTCTTGACTAAAAAGACAAAAATTAGCTGGGCATGGTGGCAGGTGCCTGCAATCCCAGCTACTCAGGAGGCTGAGGCAGGAAATTGCTTGAAACTAGGAGGGGGAGGTTGCAGTGAGCCAAGATCACACCACTGCATTCCAGCTTGAGCAATGGAGCTAGACTCCATCTCAAAAAAAAAAAAAAAAGGAATTTAACATTTAGATGAATTAACACCAATCCTTAACAACCTTTTTCAAGAAACAGCAGAGGAATTCCTAACTCATTCTATGAAGCTAGGCTTACCAGACAGAACACTATATGTACCACTGCACTTCAGACTGGACGACAGAGCAAGACTCTGTATAAAAAAAAAAAAAAAAAAAGGAATTTAACATTTAGATGAATTAACACCAATCCTTAACAACCTTTTTCAAGAAACAGCAGAGGAATTCCTAACTCATTCTATGAAGCTAGGCTTACCAGACAGAACACTATATGAAAACTTCAGACCAATATTGTTCATGAATATAGATGAGAAAAGTTTTCAACAAAATGCTTCCAAAGTGTCCAGCAACAGATGAATGGATGGGCAGATTTTGGTACGGACATACAAGAGAATATTGTTCAGCCATAAAAAGGAATGTATTACTGACACACGGTAAAATGTGAATGAACTTTGAAAGACTTTCAAGTTATGCTAACTGAAAGAAGCCAAATACAGAAGGTCATATACTATACAATTCCCATTTGTGTGAAATATCCTGATTGGCAAATCCTTAGAAACAGAAAACAGTTTGGTGGTTTCTGAGAGCTAAGGGAAGAAGAGAAGGGACCAGGGAAAACAGGGAGTAACTGTTTCATGGTTAACGTAATTTCCTTTTGAGGTGATGAAAATATTTTGGAAATAGAGGTGGTGGTAGCATAACACTGTGAGTATATATTTAGCTACTAAATTGTCCACTTTAAAACTATTAATTTTATGATATGTAAATTTTACAATAATTGTTAAATTATACAACTAAATATGGGGATGAAGCACACAAATCATTAAACAATAGACAAAATTAACCCTTTGTAAGATCCTACATGATGACTGCAGCTCACTATAGAATGAGGTTACATATTTCTACATCAGCAGAAATCTGCTTCCATAAAGTGGAACTTTTACTAACAAACCTATAAGCTTTGCAGTAACTTGTTAAGGAAATCCAAATCAATTTTTCTGTTTGGATTAAGGTGGCCCCTGATGTGGACCTCTCCTCTGTGTGGAATTTCTTACTGTGTAAAGAGGGTACCATTAGCAAGAATTCTAAAACTAGAAAACCACCTTTTAATCACCTGGGAAGCTTTTTTAAAAACACTAATACCCATGCCCCAAACCCCTAGAGTTCTGATTTATAGTAATTAGCATGGGGTGTGGCCAAGACATCTATGTTTTGAAAAGCTCCCCAGGGGATTTTTCTGTGCCACCATGATTGAGACCATCACTAGATTGCAGTGTTCCCTTTTTCTGACACATTCCCATCTTCTGGTCCTAATCTTATTTTCTTTTTTTTTTCCCCATTTATTTATTTTATTGCATTTCAGGTTTTGGGGTACATGTGAAGAACATGCAAGATTGTTGCATAGGTACACACGTGGCAGTGTGATTTGCTGCCTAATCTTATTTTCTTTTTTTTTTTTTGAGATGGAGTTTCACTCATGTTACCCAGGCTGGAGTGCAATGGCGCGATCTCGGCTCACCGCAACCTCCGCCTCCTGGGTTCAGGCAATTCTCCTGCCTCAGCCTCCTGAGTAGCTGGGATTACAGGCACGCACCACCATGCCCAGTTAATGTTTTGTATTTTTAGTAGAGACAGGGTTTCACCATGTTGACCAGGATGGTCTCGATCTCTTGACCTCGTGATCCACCCGCCTCGGCCTCCCAAAGTGCTGGGATTACAGGCTTGAGCCACCGCGCCCGGCCTCTAATCTTATTTTCTAAATAGAAAGAAGAAAAAAAGAATTAGAGAGAATTCACTGAGCCATTCATATATTAAATATGCTATGTAATTTCATCTTCATAACTGATAAAGTAGGCAGTATATTGAGATGGTTAGAATGACATGTTTTAGGACCAAAATGCCTTTGTTCATATATCAGCTCTTTAATTTATCAGCGGGGCAAGGTGTCTATCCTCTCTGCTCCTCTATTTGCATAGCTGTAAAATGAGGAATTACAGCATCTCCCTGTTGTGAAAATTCACTGAATTAGAACTGTGCTTGGCACAAGGTAATTATTCACAATTAATATTATTATTATATTTGCAGATAATAAAAAGGAGTCCTAGAAACAGTAATCTGCCTAATGTCACAGTTTTAATAAAATATAGAGTGAGAGTTAGAGCTCAAGTGTATCTGCCTCCAAACCCCAGGTGAAGAGGTGGAGCTGAGTGATGTGAGTCTTCAGGGCTAAAGTTAATTGAACTTCTTTGTGTATATAAATAAACAGGTGTCAGATAACTCCCACTGGGTCTCAAAAGCCAACTGTTAAGTTTTCAGAAATTTTGTGACCTGGCTATTAAATAGTCATTATTAATAATTAAATTATATATACTTATATGTTTTTAAATTACATTAAAAACAATAATAAATACTCAAAAGTCATCACTTCCTAATGACCTTACTATATTTTACTATTATCTATGCTCTTGAGGTTAATTATATACCTTGCATACATTTTATACATCCTTTTTTTTTTTTAAGCGGGAGATTACAACATCTGGTTTTCATTCACAGGTGTCAATTCATTGCTTAAAAAGCTTCAATCTATTGTGAATTCCCTTCCTCACAGGAGAACTTTTTGTTATTATTTTTTCCTCTATCCAAAGAGATCAAAGATTCCTGGGGATGAAAGTCTGGCTTTCGTTGGATCTGAAATGCACCTAGGTAGAGCAATTAAACAATATTATACAAAGTTAACTTGGGGATGTGAAATTTGTAGACAAATGGTTCATTTAAATGCCTCCATTAAGACATGAATGGTAGGAATGAGGGCGGAGCATGCTATGAGGGAACTCTGGAACAAAACTCAAGAGGGTAAAAGCTGTCTTGCTCACCGCAAAAGCCCACTAGCTACCACAGGGCCTGACCCATAAGTGGTACACATAGCACACATGGGAAATAGCATAGCATATTGACTCCAGCAATCACTAGGTGACCTTGGACCAGCTTCTTGACTTCTGTGCCTCTGTTTCTCATCTATAAAAATAGGACAATAAAAGTACCTGTCTCATCTGGTTGGTATGAAGATTAAGAAAATGCTGGAAACAATGATCAGAATGTAATAAGTTATTATTATTACCATATGATATATTTTGAAGATCAAAAGTCATTACTTGGATCTGTAAAAACTCAGATACTCCTGAGTAACATCTAAGGACTTTGTCTTATGAGAAGGGATTCTATTGGACATTACAGAAGCTGACACCTGGCCTACTGGGCAAACCATTAATACTAAAGCTATAACATGACCTTTATTAAGCAACTAGAAAAGAGTGTGAAATGTGCAGATAAACCAGAGAGGTCAATAAATGGGATCTAGAAAATAAACTTGTGTTGGGCACACACAAAGAATATAAAAGGTTAAAGTGAGCTATGGGCAAAACAGAAAAAGCCCAAATGTCAGAAAAGTACATTGGGAAGAAACAAGAATGCCTAGCTACTGAGCCTTTTTCTCCCTATTCCCCTCGGGTGCCAGATCAGCTTTTGGCTTGTTTTTGGCATCCTGGTAACAGCCCTTATGGTTTTTAGACAGCTGCCTAGTCCAATGGCCATTCTAACAAAAATGATCTGAGAACCATCCCTAGCAGTTAAATGACCCTGTTCACCCTTTCTACCTATTGGAGTGACATGCATTATTACAGAGACTGAAATCTCTGGTATTCAAGAAGAATGAGGGAAGTACCAGCAGCTCCATTCTTGAAGTCTGAGCTTTTATCTTTAAACATGTATCATTTGGTTAGGAGTGAAATTTTCATTCATTAAAGTTTAATTCTGCAAAAATGTATGGGTCATCTATTATGTATCCAGCTCCATGCTAGATTTCAAGACAGAAGCTGAAACTGAGAAGGAATGGGCAAAACCATCATAGCATGTTCTAGAAAGAAAAATGCAGAGGTAAAAAGAGGGGGTCACAATCTCAGTTTCCTCACATCACTGAGGAACACTAAACCCTGGCAAATATAGAGAGGGGTGAAGGTATGATTTAAAAATAGAAGAAAAAATATTTTACAAACCTTATAGAATAGGCTAAGGATGGCAAATACTATCTCCTGGAGGCGGTGGTCATGACATTCCATCAAACCTAGATGTGACCCCAGAACATTTAACACAGTCCTCAGAGAGCCATTATCAATTGCCTTAAGTGGATAGTATACATGAAAGGATTATCACTGAAAACTAAAATTAGAATGAAAATAGCAATTAGACTTCCAAACTCTCTTCAGTATCATTATGGCCTCCGACATCAAGGAAAAGCTAGGAGCCCTGCTTTTCAGGTCTTGACTCCCTAGCTTCTGTCTTGTGAGATATTTTCCTTTAATTGCTTCTTCAAATCCAAGACTTCTGCTAGAAATTAAATAATAATTACTAAAATCCATTCAGTGTGATCATATGGCAGGTACCATGCTAAACATTTGACACACCTATATCATTTAATAAAATATAGTGAAAAATAGGCGCGGGGGCTCACTCCTGTAATCCCAGCACTTTGGGAGGCCGAGGTGGGCGGATCACCTGAGGTCAGGAGTTGGAGACCAGTCTGACCAATATGGTGAAATCCCATCTCTACTAAAAATACAAAAATTAGCCAGGAGTGGTGACAGGTGCCTGTAATTCCAGCTACTCAAGAAGCTGAGACAGGAGAATCGCTGGAACCCAAGGGGCGGAGTTTGAAGTGAGCCGAGATGGAGATCACGCCACTGCACTACAGCCTGGGCGGTAGAGTGAAACTCTGTCTCAGAAAAAGAAAGGAAGAGAAGGGAAGGGAGAAGGGAAGGGAAGGGAAGGGAAGGGGGAAGGGAAGGGGAAGAGAAGGGGGAAGTGGGGGAAGTGGGGGAAGGAAGAAAGGGGAAGGGGAAAGGGGTAGGGAGAAGGGAAGGGGGAAGTGGGGGAAGGAAGGGGGAGGGAGGAAGGAAAAGGGTGAAGGGAGAAAGGGGAAGGGAAAAGGGAAGGGGGAGGGAAAAGGGAAGGGGAAAGGGGAAAGGAGGAAACGAAGGAGGAAGGGGAGGGGAGAAAGGAAAGGGGAAAGGGGAAAAGGAAGGGGGAGGGGGAAAGGGAGAAGGGAAGGGGGAAGGGAGAAGGGAAAGGGGAAGGGAGAAGGGAAAAGGGAAGGGAGAAGAAAAGGGGGAAGGGAGAAGAAAAGGGGGAAGGGAGAAGGGAAGAGGGAAGGGAGATTACTATTCATAAACTCTCAATCTAGGTATTTTCAAATCATCTAATGCAAAATTTCCAGCCACTGTGGGTTTTGTTGTGTTGTTGTTGTTTTGCTTTGAGATAGGGTCTCACTCTGCCACACTGGCAGGAGTACAGTGACTCAGTCATGGCTCACTGCAGCCTCAACCAGATTCAAGCAATTCTCCTACCGAAATCTCCCAAGTACCAACTGGGACTACAGGCATGCACCACTATGCCTGGCTAATTTTTCTAATTTTTTTTGTAGAGATGAGGTCCCATTATGTTGTCCAAGCTGGTCTTGAACTCCTAGGCTCAAGTGATCCTCCTCCCTCAGCTTCTTGAAGTGTTGAGATTATAGGCGTGAGCCATCATGCCTGTTCTCACTATAATTTTTTCAAAAACTCATCTGTGAAGCAATAAAGAACAATAGGTCAAAAGAGGTCAGCCAGGGTTTGAAACCTGAGTGTAACTCTGTGTGACCTTGGACAAGTATCTTAACCACTTTGTTCTGTAAAAGCAGGACAATGGTACTACCTCCTAGAGGTGTTAAGAGAATTTCACAGGTTAATGTAAGTGTTTAGGATAGAAACTGGAATATATATGTGCTCAATGAAAATTATATTGAGCCCCAAATCTACCATTTTATAAACTGTCCCCAAGAATAAGTTAATCTGCTTGAGAAGTTGCATTAACTCCTTTGGGTCACCAGGGTGACATTCAGTTCACTATTTACTCCTGCATACTTTATCCTATATATATGTTACAACGGCTGCCACTTAAAAGTAAACTAAATTATTATGAAATACTATTTGAAACTGATCCTTGACTTCCATATTTCATTCTCTTTTTGCCTCAAACCTGAAGTGGTCTGTGTTTTTAAAGTCAACATTTTTTCCATTTGATGGGAAGGAAGGGAAGAAATAAATTACAGCTGCAAAGACAGGTTGAATGTTTCAATGGACCAGGCCTGGCATCTCTCAGAATAAGAGATGTTTAATTCAAAGAGATGACTTTGTGTGAGATCAGTGGCAGCTCCAAAGCCTTTTGGGGATGTGGGGCAAAACAGCCTCCTTGGCCATTTTCTGAAATCTTGAGAGCACTGCCTTATTTGCAAGTTTATTTGTATGAATTGTATCAATATCAAATGTAGTCAGAAATTTACTGTGTGATTGTCCTTCTTGACAGATGAATAGAAATTGCTCTCTGTCTCAGTTCACTAGCAGTAAAAGCCAGCAGCAGCTCATCAGTTGTTTGCAACCCAGAGTTCTAAGGATAAGGCAGTGGGAACCACATTTCATAGTTTTAAAGGCTGTATTTGGTGTCTAAGCTGTGCCCTGAGGAACCACTACATTTAACCTAGACATATTTGTGAGCAGAATATTTTTTTCTTTCTTTTCTTTCATTCTAGAGGTCAATGCCACTAGAAATATGACCAAACCAAGAAAGAAGGTGTGTCATAGATTTTTTAAATTCTACATAGAAATCTTATATTCATAGATTGTAGAATAGCTAGATACATTACAAAAAAAGTTAATCTTTTAAAACTTTTTATTATAGTAATAAGTTTTCAACATTGAAAAATAAAGATAATATTCAAAAGAAATGAAAACTCACTCATCACCTGCATTTAGTAAAAAGTCCTAAGATGGTCCTAATACACAGAATTGAGATTGCTGCTGTTAGTTTATAAGAATGCCAAGATATTATGTTACCTAATAGATCAGTAGACCACTGTTATGGCTGGCTGTATTTCTCAAACATGGCTGAAACCATATTTACCACCACTCATACTCTTCTTACAATGTGCCCAACACTCCTCAGGTAGAGAAGGGAGTGTCTACTTTCCTGCCTCTTAAATCTGGATGGTTTCATGACTATGATGGAAATAGTACTAAGTCACTACTGAGGTACTGAGGACAGATTATAAGAATGTGATACACTTCTGCCTGTTTCTCTCAAGATGCTTGCTCTTCAAATCCAGCCATCCTGCCATAGGGAAGGCTGAGCAGTGCATGAAGAAGCCCACTTGGAGACAGTAGAGGGCTTCACACAGCTCTGGCTGAGCTCCTAGCAGAAGCCAGTGCCAATTTACCAGCCGTGTGTGTGAGGCCTCTTGAAAGGAAATCCTCTGGCTGGGGATGGTGGCTCATGCCTGTAATCCCAGCACTTTGGGAGGCTGAGGCAGGCAGATCACGAGGTCAGGAGTTTGAGGCCATCCTGGCTAACATGGTGAAATCCCATCTCTACAAAAGGTACATAAAATTAGCTGGGTGTGGTGGCATGCACCTGTGGTCTCTTCTACTTAGGAGGCTGAGGCATGAGAACCACTTGAACCTGGGAGGCTGAGGTTGCAGTGAGCCAAGATCGCACCACTGTACTCCAGCCT
>NW_016107561.1:2784141-2786399 GCF_001604975.1 Cebus imitator
AAAAAAAAAAAAAAAAAAAAACCAGTAGATCCTCCAGCCCCGAGTTGAGTCATCTCAGTTGATACCCTATGGAGCAGAAATGAGCTATAACTATTGAGATTTATGGACTAAATAAGTTATTTGATGTTATCTTAGGGCACTAATTTTGGGGAGGTTTGTTATGAGGTAATAGCTGATTAAACCACTAACAGTAAGACTTACTAAAACTTACTGAAATAACAGTGAGAGGTTATTATGTGGGAACACTGTGCTGACAGTTTTAAACGTAATAATTCAGTTTATTCTCACAGTAACCTCATGGCACGGAGAGTATTATTATTCCCAATTCATATATGGAAACACTCAAACACACACACAGATTAAGTAATTTGCCCAAAACTTAACTCAGCTCACAAGTGGCAGAACTAGGCTATAAACTAGAAACTCTGCCTACAAAATTAGTGCCCTTGACCACGACACTAAGCAGTTTGGAGTACACTCCACTAAATCAGGATCCAGCAGTTGTTCCTGAAATCCAGCTGGGTTAGTATCTGCTACCCCAGGCCCTGCTCAGCCACATTCCTCTCTTTCTAGTGGGGAAGTCACACTACCAAATGTACTACTGCGTCCCCAAAGAAATAAGAGAATTTATTTCATAAAAGGGTCCTCTCCATTCCCAATAATCTCAAAGCTGAAATAAAAAATAGTCAATCTTTACCAAACCTTTTTAGTAACAATTTCATTAGTGAAAACAATATATATTTATCATAAAAAATTGGAAAGCTAATTTTTTAAATGCACATAGCAATACTCAGAGATAACCACTGTAAACATTTTGATAGTTTCTTTCCTTTTATTCCATTTTAATTTTGCTCTTAATATCATTAAAATCATAAGACCTGTAGAGTTTTATATCCTAATTTTCCCATAATTACATAGTGTATTTCCATGTCATCACAAAAAAAAACCACTGAACACATAAATGGTTACAAAACAATTCTCTCCATAAACATAACTTGATTCCACATTTTATTGAGAGACATCTAGTTGCTTCCACTTTTTTTATCTTTTAAATAATTCTATATTGAACATCCTTCTTACAATTTCCTCAAGATAGCTTCTAGAACAGAAATTACTGAGTAAAAATTATATGAATTGGTGTGGTCTATGAAATATATTTCCAGAAAGTTACAATTTTATACTCCTAGTCAGAGTCACAACTCACTCTGTCTTATACTAGTTATCATTTAAAACATTATTTTGTAATTTGATAGGTTGCAAGTGGTATCTTTTATTTTAATTTTGTTAATGACCTGTACATACACCGTTGGGAATGTAAATTAGTTCAGCTACTGTGGAAAGCAGTTTGGAGGCTTCTCAAAGAACTTAGAATTACTCAGCAATCCCATTACTGGGTATACAGATAAACAAAAACAAATCATTCTACCAGTTTCTATTCTGAAACACTGTTCACAATAGAAAGACATGGAATCAACCTAGGTGCCTGTCAACAGTGGACTGGATGAAGAAAACATGGTACATTTATACCATGGGATACTACATAGTCATTAAAAAGAACAAAATCATATCTTTGCAGCAACATAGATGCAGCCAAATGTCATTATCCTAAGTAAATCAGTGCAGGCACAGAAAACCAAATACTGCATGTTCTCACCTAGAAGTAGGAGCTAAACACTGGGTACTCATACATATAAAGCCAAAATAAAATATCTAGGAGTAAATAGAAACTGAAAACTACTAGAGAAGGGAGGGAGAGAGGGGAACAAGGGTTGAAAAACGAACTGTTGGGTACTGTGCTTAGTACTTATGTGATGGGATTATTTGTTCCCTGAACCTCAGCATCATGCAATATACCCATATAACAAACGTGCACATGTACCCATGAATCTAAAATAAAAGTTGAAAAAAGCTCAACTCTACATATACGGGGGAAAGGGCAAATGACATCTTAACATCATTATAAAATCAGTTTTGGTCTTGCAGACCCTTTGAAAGAGTCCATCCATTACTTTAAAAACTGCTGGGATTAGGCCGGGCGCGGTGGCTCAAGCCTGTAATCCCAGCACTTTGGGAGGCCGAGGCGGGTGGATCACGAGGTCAAGAGATCGAGGCCATCCTGGTCAACATGGTAAAACCCCGTCTCTACTAAAAACTACAAAAAATTAGCTGGGCATGGTGGCGCGTGCCTGTAATCCCAGCTACTCAGGAGGCTGAGGCAGGAGAATTGCCTGAACCCAGGAGGCGGAGGTTGCGGTGAG
>NW_016107561.1:2786529-2805923 GCF_001604975.1 Cebus imitator
TGTATGACTTTGGTATAAAAAATGATTCTTTGAATAAGACACAAGAAACACAAATCTTTAAGTTATGAAAACATTTTTAATGCAAATAAATGTAAAAACACAAGCCATTCACTAATGGTAGAAACTTCCAACACAAGTATACATAGAAATAATTATTCTGCAGAATATGTAAAGAACTGCTACAAATCAATAAGAAAAATACAAATAACTTAGGAGAATATCAGGAAAAGAGCATAAATAAGAAACTTCAAAGCAAAGAAAAACCTAAGAGTTTATATAAATATCTAAAAAGGTATACAAACCAATAGAAACAGAAAAATTCTAAGGAATACAACAACAAAGTATTGATCATTAGATTGGTAAAACAAAAAACTCGACAATTAATAACTCAAATACTAATGATGGGAATGCAGTAATCACTTAAGAGACAGAGCAGACAGTGCAGATTGCTGACTTGTCATCCACCCTCCCGTTCTTCCTCCTAGGCATATTTTGTTCAGATATCTCCTTCCTCCTGATGATAATATTTTTAAAGGAAAACTAGCCTTGCCCCCAGCCAATCATCATGGTCTTGCAGACTCTTATAAGTAATTGATTAAGGCATTGGCATGTGATTTAATTTTAGCCAATGAAACATGAAGGAATGTAGCTAACAGAAATTTCTAAAGAAAGCTTCCTTCCCCTTCAAAAGAGACATAGAGAAAAAAAATGCTTGTAGCCATTGTTTTCTCTGTGCCTGATTCCTCCTGACCATGAAGAAAGCTATTGAGTCAATGAAATACCCAAATCTAGAGCAGTTCTACTTCTGGGCTTCTTCTTAGATGAAGTAATATGTTTCTTTATTTAATTCACTTTAAATTCCATTGTCTGTTACCTGCAGTTGAAAATATCCTAACAGAGAAAGCTTAAAAATTTTGCAATATCTAGTATAGGTAACAAATAGTTATCCCTTAAAACCCTGAAATTCCACTTCTAGGTATATTCATCAAGAGAAACTCACACATGTGGAGTAAGAGATACATAAAAGAATGTTCTTTGTAGTCTTATTTGTACAGAAGCCAGGAGACAACTAAATACAGTTTTGTAGTTAATGAATAAATTAATTATCATTAAAATAAGTAATTATTGGTATTCATTATAACAGAGAAATAATTATTAATTCTAATATATTTATAATCCCTTTATCTGTTCTTCCTAGAATAAAACTGCTATTATTATGAGATCAAGGCAACCTAGTACAAAGCAACAAGTTGGAAGAAACATGGGTTGCTGATTATGTGGAGGACCATACCCACTCTGGATTACCTATTTGGACTTTTACACAGTGACAAATCAACATCCATATTGTTTAAGCCACTCATATTTTGAATTTTTGAAGAGTCACAGCTAATGCTAATTTTAATTAAACAAATATGAAAACATAAACTGGAAAATACCATCAAATTGATAACAGTAGATGCCTCTGGAGAAGGAAAGAGGTAAGTGGATGGATGAGAGAGGAGACTAATAATATTTCAACTTTATTATAATATTACATGCCATTCTTAATGAAGAAGCTAAAGCAAAAATATTTAAATATTAACCTTTGTTAATTCTGGGTAGTGCATTGGTGTTGTATTAGTCTCTGTACTTCCCTGTTTATCTTCTTAAATAAAAAAGGGGATCACACAGAAAAAGTTTACCCAAAAAGAAGAAATTGAGGAAGAAGAAAAAGAAAACACCCTTTCCCCAAAGAAGAAAATGTGCTCCTTCTATAAACACAAACTAAATTAATACTAAGATATAATGTATCTCCTATTAAGTTAAGGATGAACACTACTCAATGCTACTGAAGGGGCAGAGGTTAGGAGGGTGCATCTATCCTTTCTAGAGAGCAATCTTGTAATTACAGCAAATTCATTAAGAGTGTCACCTCTATAAACCATAAGATTTACCTCAAAGAAGTTATTCTAATAAATATACATGTTAAGCATGAAGATTTAGTTAGGAGCATTTTTATCATAATTTGCTCACAATCTTAAAAACTGGAAAGCACACAAATGCTCAGCTACAGAGGCTAGTTATGTAGGTCACTGTGCAAAGTTATAAAACAAATAAGTTAGACACACCAAAAACAAAAGAAAACAAAACAAAAACTGCAGGCCAATATCTCTGGTGAATGTTGATGCAAAAATCCGCACCAAACTACTAGCAAACTGAATTCAACAACACATTGAAAAGATCATTCATTATGACAAAGTGGGATTTATCCCTGCGATGTAAGAATGGTTCAACATATGCAAATCAATTAATGTGATATATCATATCTACAGAACAGAAGACAAAAATTATCTGATCATTTCAATGGATGCTGAAAAAGCATTTGATAAAGTTCAACATCCTTTCATGATAAAAACCCTCAAATAACTGGATGTAGAATGAATCTCAACATAATAACTGCCATATATGACAGACCCACAGCTAATATCACACTGAATGGAGAAAGCCTTCCCTCTTAGATCTGGAACATGACAAGGATGCCTACTCTCACCACTGTTATTCAACATAGTATTGGAAGTCCTAGCTAGAGCAATCAGAGAGGAGAAAGAAATAAAGGGCATCCAAATTGGAAAGGAAGAAGACAAAATTTCCTTATTTGCAGATGATATGATCTTATGTTTGGAAAAACCTAAATACTCCACCAAAAACTATTAGAATTGATAAACAAATTCAGTAAAGTTGCATGACACAAAATCAACATGCAAAAATCAGTAGCATTTCTACATGCCAACAGTGAGCAATCTGAAAAGAAAAGAAAAAAATCTCATTTACAATATCCACAAATAAAATTAAATACCTAGGAATTAACCAAAGAGGTGAAAGATCTGTACAATGAAAAATATAAAACATTGGCACAAGAAATTGCAGAGGATACACAAAAATGAAAGATATTCCATGTTCATGGATTGAAAGAATCAATATTATTAAAATGCCCAGACCACCCACACCCAGAACAATCTATAGATTCAATGCAATCCCTATCAAAACACCAATAACAATCTTCACATAAATAAATAAATAAAATAAAATTATGTGGAAATAACAACAACAACAAAAAAACCAGAATAGCCAAAGCTACCCTGTGAAAAAAGAACAGTACTGGAAGGAATCACATTACCTGACTTCAGATTATACTACAGAGCTATAACAACCAAAGGAGATGGTATTGGCATAAAAACAGACACATAGCTCAATAGAACAGAATAGAATCCAGAAACAAATCCACACACTTACAGTGAACTCATTTTTGACAAAGGTGCCAAAAACACACATTGGGGAAATACAGTATCTTCAATTACTTGCCCCGGGAAAACAGAATATCCATACACAGAAGAATTAAACTTGATACCTACCTCTCACTGTACACATAAATTAAATCAAAATGGATTAAATATTGAAATCTAAGACCTCAAGCAATGAGGAAACTCATAGGGGAAACATTGGGGAAACTCTCAAGGACATTGGTCTGGGCAAAGATTTCTTGA
Source organism: Cebus imitator (assembly GCF_001604975.1). Classification (NCBI taxonomy): domain Eukaryota; kingdom Metazoa; phylum Chordata; class Mammalia; order Primates; family Cebidae; genus Cebus; species Cebus imitator. Next base: position 2,790,054 of record NW_016107561.1, read on the forward strand.
GTAATACCCTATAAGCACAGGCAACCAAAGCAAAAATGGACAAATGGGATCACATCAAGTTAAAAAGCTTCTGCACAGCAAAGGAAATAATCAACAAAGTGAAGAGACAACCCACAGAAAACGAGAAAATATCTGTAAACTACCCATCTGACAAGGGATTAATAACCAGAATATACAAGGAGTTCAATAGCTCTATAGGAAAAAAAAATTAATCCAATAAAAAAATGGACAAAATACGTGAATAGACATTTCACAAAAGAAGACATACAAATAACAAACAGGCATAGGAAAAAGTGGTAAACACCACTAATCATCAGGGAAATGCAAAGAAAAACTATTAAGAGATATCATCTCATACCACTTAAAATGGCTTTTATACAAAAAACAGACAATAACAAATGTTGGTGAGGATGTGGAGAAAAGGGAACCATTGTACACTGTTGGTGGGAATGTAAATTAGCACTACCAGTATGAAGAAGAGTTTGGAGTTCCTCAAAATACTAAAAATAGAGTTCTCATATGATCCAGCAATCACACTGCTAGGTATATACCTAAAAGAAAGGAAATCAGTACACCAAAGAAATATCTGCACCCTCATGTTTGTTCCAGAACTGTTCACAACAACCAAGATTTGGAAGCAACCTAAGAGTTCATCAGCAGATAAATGGATTAAGAAAATATGGTACTTGGCCGGGCGTGGTGGCTCACGCCTGTAATCCCAGCACTTTGGGAGGCCTGGAGGGGCAGATCACAAGGTCAAGAGATGGAGACTATCCTGGCCAACACAGTGAAACCCCGTCTCTACTAAAATACAAAAATTAGCTGGTGTGGTGATGCTTGTCTGTAGTCCTAGCTAGTCAGGAGGCTGAGGCAGGAGAATAGCTTGAACCTGGGAGGGAGAGGTTGCAGTGAGCTAAGATCGTGCCACCACACTCCAGCCTGATGCCTAGCAACACAGTGAGACTCTGTTCCCCCCCCCCAAAAAAAAAGAAAGAAAATAAAATATGGTACTTTTATACAATGGAGTACTATTCAGCCATAAAAAAAGAATAAGGTGGCCCAGGCGCAGTGGCTTATGCCTGTAATCTCAGCATTTTGGGAGGCCAACGTGGGTGGATCACCTGAGGTCAGGAGTTTGAGACCAGCCTCACCAACATGGTGAAAGCCCATCTCTTCCAAAATACAAAAACATTAGCTGGTTGTGGTGGTGCATGCCTGTAGCCCCAGGTACTTGGGAGACTGCGGCAGAAGAATCACTCAAACCTGGGAGGTGGAGGTTGCAGTGAGCCAAGATCGCGACATTGCTCTCCAGCCTGGGCAACAAGAGTGAAACTCTGTCTCAGAAAAAAAAAAAGAATAAGATTCTGTCAATTGCAACAAGTCTGATGCAAATAGACGGTAGTGGTCAATTCATTTCTTATAGTGAAAAAATGCATTTATGGTTCCTGATAGCATAATATTCCAAGTTATTAATATTCATTTATTTTTTAATGAATCTGTAAGCATCACATATTAAAGCTACTGGGGAGAAAAAATAGAATTTGGTCACATTCCACCAAGAAATCATTCCTTGGGATAACAGGACAATTGGTGGTTTTCCTAAACTGTTAAGTGAAGAAATTCTTTTTTTTTTTTTTTTTTTTTTCTACTAATAAAAGATGTTGTTATAAAGGACAAGCTGAAGGAAGTAATAAGGTTCAGAAGAGCCAAATGTAAACAGAAATGCCTATTAGGATTCTGGGACATTATCTGGTAGCTAACACATCCTGACTGGTATACCTTCCTTCTTAATATTTCCTTCCATGTTCTAATACCTATACATTTTTTTCCTTTTTTCTTTTTTTTTTTTCCTGAGATGGTGCCTTGCTCAGTTGCCTAGGCTGGAGTGCAGTGGCGTAATCTCAGCTCACTGCAACCTCCACCTCTTGGGCTCAAGCCATTCTCCTCCTCAGCCTCCCAAGTAGCTGGGACTACAGGTGTGCCTCACCACACCTGGCTAATTCTATTTTATTTTTAGTAGAGACAGGGTTTCACCATGCTAGCCAGGCTGATCTCAAACTCCTAACCTCAGGTGATCCTCCCACCTCCACCTCCCAAAGTGCTGGGATTACAGGTGTGAGCCACCCTGCACCTGGCCTATACCTATGCATTTGTTCTGGTTTCATATTTTGGATGACTCTGTTTCCTCCACTGACACTGCAATGTTAGGCTAGATGTTAACCTGGATACACACCAGAAGCCCCTGAAAACTGCCCCATATTCCTAATGGATGTGTGGGTGATTTGGCTGGGACAAGAGGCCCCATACACATATCCTCACTTTAATGGCCAAGGCTTAGCTCTGGCTCTCTTGGCAAGAGGCTGTTTTCATTCTCCTAAAGCAAATGGGAGAGGAGAACCTTTCTCAACCAAGGGATTGCATTTCTGAATGCAGAACAGATAATGACTTGGGAATCCCATGGATTATCCTGTAAACTTAAAACTGGCTTTTGGAAAGCCTCATCTCTCTTCCCTGCAAGAGTGTAAGACGGAAATCAGCAGGATTAAGTCACATTCCAGACTAGTAACACATCTCCATGTTTGTACACCCTTACCATCCTGTACAATCAGATTTTACTACATTTTAGTCTATATTTAGCTGTCCACTACTCTTTTCATGCTATTATCATTATTAGAATACTAGTCTCATTACATCAGTATTATTATTAGCCCAAGCCTATGTACTTTCTTCTTCATCATTGGCCTCTATAATTCAGCAATTTCTTCTATTTGGCCCCAAAACTCACTACAAGAATGGGTGACCTCTCATATGGTGCATTACAAATGCTCTTAGAGAATTTCTTCTGTCTTCATTGCTTGCATTTACCACCATAGTAACTAATAAAGAGTCCAAAATCTACGTACTAACTGGGACTCTTATTATTATTATACTTTAAGTTCTGGGGTACATGTGCAGAACGTGTAGGTTTGTTACATAGGTATACACATGCCATGGTGGTTTGCTGCACCCATCAACCCATCATCTGTATTAGGTATTTCTCCTAAGGTTATCCCTCCCCTAGACCCCCCACTCCCCAACAGGCCTCTATGTGTGATGTTCCCCTCCCTGTGTCCATGTGTTCTCATTGTTCAACTCCCACTTATAAGTGAGAACATGTGGTGTTTGGTTTTCTGTTTTTGTGTTAGTTTGCTGAGAATGATGGTTTCCAGCTTCATCCATGTCCTTGCAAAGGACATTAACTCCTCCTTTTTTAATAGCTGCATAGTATTCCATGCTGTATATGTGCCACATTTTCTTCATCCAGTTTATCATTGATGGGCATTTGGGTTGGTTCCAAGTCTTTGCTATTGTGAACAGTGCTGCAAGAAATATACATGTGCATATGTCTTTATAGTAGAATGATCTATAATCCTTTGGGTATATACCCAGTAATGGGATTGCTGGGTCAAATGGTATTTCTGGTTCTAGATCCTTGAGGAATTGCCACATTGTTTTCCGCAATGGTTGAACTAATTTACACTCCCACCAACAGTGTAAAAGCATTCCTATTTCTCCACATCCTCTCTAGCATCTGTTGTTTCCTGGCTTTTTAATAATGTCCATTCTAACTGGCATGAGGTGGTATCTCTTTGTGGTTTTGATTTGCATTTTTCTAATAACCAGTGATGAGCTTTTTTTCATATGTTCGTTGGCCACATAAATGTCTTCTTTTGAGAAGCGTCTGTTCATATCTTTTGCCCACTTTCTGATGGGGTTATTTGTTTTCCTCTTGCAAATTTCTTTAAGTTCTTTGTAGATTCTGGATATTAGCCCTTTGTCAGATGGATAGATTGCGAAAATTTTCTCCCATTCTGTAGGTTGCCTGTTCACTTGTTATGCAGAAGCTCTTTAGTTTAATTAGATCCCATTTGTCTATTTTGGCTTTTGTCGTAGTTGCTTTTTAACTAGGACTATTTTCACCTCAAATTAACATGTTGTTGCTATCTTAGCACCTCTAATTTTCTCCTTAATATCTCTTCAAAAACTTTTCCTCTTTAGCTGCTTTCAGTCTCGTTTCAAATAGGCTTTGTGACCTAGAGCACATTTGTTAAATTGTTGCTGAACTTCTTTCTCACCCACGGGCCAAGAAAAAGTTTCTTTGGTATTTCTTTGAGATTGCTCAAGAACCTATACATCTATGTCATTACATGGCTTTGTGCAACCTATAATCTATGTATAAGTGGACAGACCAACTTAAGAAAGTTAGTTATAAAGTTTTGAAAAACAGAGAATATAGCAAAAGAGATCAGACTTATGAGGCATACCTTGCTATTCAGTAAGTATTTGCTGAAAAACTGACGGAAAGACACGTGGCACACAAGCCATCGAACTAGGAGTCTTCTTAGAGTCTCTGTTCTACCTTCTCCTTCTTACTCCTTTTGTTCTGCGTTTCTACTAAACATTCTCAAAGCAAGAGAATACTTAGACATCACCACCCATTCCTCCTAACTAGCAAATTCTGAGACTTAGATGGTAGTAAAATCAATCTAAACAAACCAGAGAATGCTAGTGAGTTGGATGAGGTGCTTTAAAAAATTGTAACCTGTGTGAGCCTGTATACCATTTTTCTCTTAGAATACACATAAATAAGTGCTTGAATGAGCATCTGCTATACAATTACTAGAAATCAGCTATGTTAGAATGGGGATGGTAATATCTGTTCTTTGTTCAGGGGCTCTTCCTTAAGCAGAATCAGATAATGTAGGAGCAAAGAAGCCATGGGAAAAAAAAATTCAAAAAACAATTGATAGAAAGTGAGCTATATAGGAGAATATAAGGCAAACAAAAATACTACATTCATATATCTTGTAGTGTTTATGCTTTTGCTATTCATATGGATACGATTAACTAAAAATTTATCTTTTTTCCCAAATGTTTGGGATCACAATTATTTTGGTGATAAAGTTAGATTACTTTAAACTTCAAACTTCAAGAAAAGGCAAGCCTGATTTTCACAAGGGAATGACCCTCTTACTTTCTAAAATTATTTTCTTCCTACTATCACAACTCTAAATAATGAACAACCTGTTGTCCTTATAGAAAAATCATCCTCAGGCCAGGTACAGTGGCTCACACCTGTAATCCCAGTACTTTTGGAGGCTGAGGCAGGCAGATCATCTAACATCAGGAGTTTGAGAGCCGACTGGCCAACATGGCAAAACCCATCTCTACTAAAAATACAAAAATTAGCCAGTCATGGTGGTGCATGCCTATAGTCCCAGCTACTTGAGAGGCTGAAGCAGAAGAATTACTTTAACCCGGGAGGCAGAGATTGCAGTAAACAGAGATTGCAGCACTGTACTCCAGCCTGGGCAATAGAGTGAGACGCCCATCTCAAAAACAAACAAACAAACAAACAAACAAACAAAAACTAAGAAAACAAGATATAAATATGATTTAAAAGTTCTTTATAATTACCTAAATAATGTATTTGTACTTTCTATCAGAAAAATAAATTTTCCTTTTATCAGAAGGCTATTTATACTTTCTGTTAAAAAACTTCACACTGAAAACACATAGGATATAATTGTCTCTAACTTCTCCCAGATATAAGACAGAAAGATTTGCTTGTATGGAATAAATAATAACAACAATGAAAATAATAATATTAATTATAATTATACTTAATTCATATATAAAATATAGGTAAAGTTATTAACTAATAATTTACTGCACTTAAATTTCTAGACAAAGTATAACTCAGGCAAATGTTTTTAAAATATGTAAATCCTACTTTCAAAAGGGTTTAGTTACTTAAAATCAATGTCAAACTAGGATTTTTGGCAGCAAACCTTTGACATTTGCATTTTGCTAGTCCTTTCCTACTCTTTGGTCAATCAGCATCCTTTGTTCTTTGTTAATAAGATATGATCTGATAAGCTTATTTCTGACTTGCCTTGGGGAAGAAAGGGAGGACAGGATTACACGTGGGCACTTCAGAGTGACAAGTCTGTTCCCTGGGTCACTGAAGAAAACAAAGACCGGCTGCATCGGAAGCTACTCAAACAGTTGTATGTTGCTTCTACATAAACATGAGAATTAAACAACTGCTAAAAAGCTCCTCAAATTTCTCCAATCAAAAATTAATAACTTTAAAAAGTAAGACATTTTTTATTCCTTTTCAATTCTACCTTCAATTTTTAAAACAACTTTTTACATAAGAATGAAAGCTCATTAAACTATAAATACATTTTTGTAATATTTATGTACTTTAAATAAAACTTGTTAACTCTAGATCTTAATTTTTAAACACACATATGAAGCCTAGTAAAGTATTTGTGAATTTCCAGCATGAATACATTTCAAATGTCAAATGAAGAAAATAAAAACTTAACTAGTGAAAAATTTATAAAATGTTTTAAAATTCCTCAAATTTGAGGTTAATCATTTATAGAATGAACTAAGTGAGTCTAGTTAATATATAACATATTTATCATAAATCATGCTTAGAAAATTTAAGTGCCTTTATATTTTACAGAAAATTTCCCAATGATAAATGTGACTTAATTTTTAACTTATTTTTATTTGGAATAGATTGTAAAACATTTACACAATCCAAACCTAATCAACTGATATTTGATCCCTGAAAATCTTGCAAATAATCAATTTGTATCCATTCCCAAGGGACAATAAATGCTAATTGTAGTAAATCTGCTTCCTGCAGACAGTGCCAATGAGGGGCAGTTTCCACAGTCATTGATAAATGGTTAAAACAGAAAACACAGTCTTTGACTCTAAACATGTTTCTTTCAACATTAAGCACATTAATGTACTAGACTATAGGAAAATCGCAGAGGTAATCTCCAATACAAGGAGAATTACAGAGCCAGTTTCCAGAAAAAAAAAAAAAAAAAACTGACAGTTTCAGAAAAATCTTCCTTTCAGAAAGTCTATTTGTATACCTAAAGTTAGCACTAATACTCCAGAAATAGTGAAACAGTAAGATGGTTTCAAAATGATGACCACTTTGGTCCAAACTGACAGCAGTAGTTGCTTATGCAGAGAAAACCACATGCTTCAGGGCAATCCGCTTGTATAATATCTTGTTAATCCACATCTCAATAATCAGACACATATATTGATCTGCTCCTATTAACTGTTAGTCATTCCTCCAAAGGTGTATTTTATACTAATCATTGCCAAAGATAAGGAATTTGTCCTTTGATTTGTAATTAAGTCTCAGAACCAGCATTAGATACTGTTATCTCAAGGTCTAGCATCCAGGAAAGAAGGCAGAAGCATTTCTCAAATTATTTCATTTCCAAAGATAAATTGTTAAAGCACATAGTTCAATTCAACATTAGTGAATTGTTTCTTTTGAACTGATCCTGGCCCCACTCATCACTATGAAGATTAAAAACAACTATCCACAGGTTCAACTCAGTCTTGGTATGTGCTTTCTCGGATTTAGTAGTGAACTATTACATGTACCACTTTATTTGAAGTCCATAATAGGAAATTAGGTGGGTTCCACATCCCTGTCTTCATAAATAAGGGAACTAAGGCTCAAAGAGCTCCAGTTATTTTCCTAGGACCACATAGAAAGTATCACATAGAAATGATTGACTCAATCTGCTTGCTCCAAGTTTCTGAAATTTTCAAGGATCATTTTAAGTCTTTTTTTTTTCTTTTTTTTTTTAACATTTTAAAGCAAGGGAAGGAGACAGGGTACTGGGGAGTGGCAAGGGGTCAAGGACACAGCTTTGACCTATTATCAGCTGGAGTTGTATATGCTCTATCTGCATGGCCATATATGGAGGTGCTGAAGAGGGAAGAAAGTAAGAATCAGCAGGCTTCTAGTTTTGCACCAGCCACTGCCACACCCCCTCACTTTGGCTAGATACTAACCTGTTGTGAACCACAATTCCTCCTTTTTTTCCTGGGAGGCCAAGGAGGTACTTTCTCTCAGCTGTTATTTTTAATTGCATTTCTCCCAGTCCCCAAAGTTTAACAGTTTAACTTGGGTGTTGGGGGAAAGAAGGGTGTACCAGAGGGTGGGCAAGCAGGCAGGCAGGCAGGAAAATAACCATTCTGATTTTACTTTGATTTCTGTTTCAAGTGCTGTAACGACAGATCTCATTCCAGTGCAGAATGTTTTGGAAATATGGTTAAAAGGGTTATGTGATTGTTTTTAGGTACATTTTAAGTGTTGACTAATAAAAGGCAAATATTAGAACAAAAGAAGAGTTTAATATAGCATTTTAAAAACCTTTTGTTATTCTAAGGCATCTGTGACCTGCTAAAATCTAATTATTTCTCCAGTACCCTTTAGAATTGTTCAGAAAGATGTGGTATAGTTTCTAACTGGTGCATTAAGCATCTGGCCCGACTTCACAGAATTACAGATAGCTGAATGGGCACTCTCTCTATATTTTATTAACATCCTATAGGCTTATACTAAGATGTAGCACTGATGTGTCCTGACACGCATCACTACCTGTTGACAGAAAAATCTGGGCTAGACTTAAGAGGGTCTACAAATAGAATATTTTTTAAAGATGTTTTGGCAATTTTAACAGAAACTCCAGCTTAAGAAAAAAAAAAGAAGAGAAAAAGAGAAGTTTCAAGTTTATAAATGTATAAAATATGCCCAAGTCTCAGCATGCCAAAACCTCTGAAAACGAGCTTATCCTTAGCATTTTTCTCAACTTAAGGGTACCCCATTTTCCTTTGGGTCATGGCCTCTCCTCCATTCTCAGTTGTGTGTTTAAGTAAGGCTAGCCTTATCTACAGCTTCTGCAGTGGACTTAAGCTCACCAGCATATCTTCCCATTCCACGTAATAGGTTCCGGAATGAATCTGTGATCAAGTTTAAGAAAATGAGAAACAGTGAACCCCAGGGCTCTGTGCAGGGGTTTTTGGAGGATGCTTCTCTCCCTTGAACATTATGTTATAAGAATGTGATATGTGGAACTGTTATTGCCTAAGAGGAAATCCAGAGCTGCCAAAGGTCCACTGTATATAGCCTGAGGAGGCTGCTGACACTGAGAAAGGCAGGACAGAGAGCCAGAGAGAAACTGCATTCTTACTGACATATTTTAAGCTACTGTATCAGGCTTTACCTGAAGTCATACTATACATTTTAACTTTTCAGTTACATGCACTATAGATTCTAATGACTGATTTTGCAGGTAAGGCTTAGATCTTCAATGACCTGCAACCAAAAGAATCTCAAATAACAGTCCAAGATGCTTAATTTATCAAAAGTATGAACTGTTTTTTCTTTACACAGTTTTGAAGATTTTATTCTCATGAAGAATGCTGAAGGAAAGGAAAATCATGAAGAACGTTTCTTAGACTTAAAAGAACCTTAATATCTTCTAAGATTAAATCTCAGAACTTCATAGTTGGAGGTGGTCTGGGGATCATATCGTCCTATTAGTTTCTTTTGCACAGGGAGTCAATAAATATGTATCTGATGAATGAATGAATGTGTGAAGAATGAATGAATGAATGTGTGAATGAGGTAGCTTAACTCTAGACAGACCTGAATTATATTGTTCCATGAAATGATTGTGTATTTTAGTCAGTTTCAGCTGGTAGTTGGTTACTAAAAGACAGATTTGAGGCTTCTGCGTGTATGTTGTTTTTTCATTTTTTGTCTCGATATACAAATAAATAGCAGAACCTGGGAAATGCAATTCCAAATATAATCTCCTCTCATGTCCACTAGGAAACATCTCACATCTTCTCATAAAAACAAAGAACCCCACAAAATCCTTTGAGATGACAAGTTTAGATAGTCTTAGAGTTTTAAAACTGGGATATGTTATTGATGTTCATTTCCAAACCAGTTGCTTTCAATCTGAAATGCATTTTCTTGTGCACTATGTTAGATTCATAGGTTAGCCAACAAAACAGAACAAAATGCAAAACTACAGAAAACACCCTTTCAACCGAAAACATCTACTAGAACTCAACTATGTGTTAAGTTCTGGGAACATGAGGTCATGAGATGCATAAGTACGAGAGGAAAAAAAAATCAATAAAATGCTCTGCTATTCCTCTCTTACTCACCTCCATTTACTGGCTATAAAATTACTTCAAAGGAAAATTTTTAAAAATCTGTTATTGGCCCTGTCCTACTTTCCTTTGAGCATTCCTCTTCCATTCTTAGCATCCTTTTTATTCCAAGGGCTTGGATGTCCCCCATCTTAAATACTGACAGCTAACATTTTATTGAGCACTTACTAATGGTCAGGCACTGCACTAATAAACTCAAAGAGACTAAGTAATTTGCCTACAGTCATGTGGCAAAGCCCACATGGAACCCAGTTTGCTAGTCTCTGAAGCCCATGTTCTTAAACTGCCCAGGTTTATTACACTGGTTGTCCTCCACCCTGAGCTGAATCCTTCCTGCTGTGAGATTTCAGCTCCTCCCTTCCTGTCACAGCCTAAAGGGCTTCATGACAAAGCTTGCCAGCATCCCTTCCCCTTCAACCAAAACAGTCATCCCCTCATAGTAGCCAATGTGCCTTAGAAAACAAAAGAGGAGAGCAATCTGAAGTAACTCATGATAACCTCATGTTTCCAGAGGTTGTACATACTATTTCAAAGGGGGCACATATTATTATAAGCTCACCTCCAACTAGCAGCATTTCAGGTAGCTGACAAAAGCAGGAAGTGAAAAAACATGTAGGCAGCAAAAGAGTATGTATTTTTGGACAGAATAAGAAGCCAGAGATTCTACTAAGAGTTTGCCTCCAAAGTCAGTATCCCTATATAGAATATATTTTCACAATTTCTTTCCTTATCCTACATTTTAATCCACAACTTAAAAGGGGGAAAGAAAGCAACAATAAATAATTGGCATTCAATAAATTCTTGCTGCCTTTATTTGTCATGTAAGGAAACCAAAGCCTAGGGCAATAAATATGAAGTCATATAACAAATAGCAGCCCAGGGAAGGGAAATCTCCCAACTCCTAACTCCCAGGCCAGTACAATTTATTTTTGATACCTATAACCCAAATCACCAATTGATCTTTCTTTTCTGTTTAAGGCCTGCCTGAATGAAGACAAAAGTGATTAAATATGGATATAATCCACAGGAATTTGACGAGGCAAAAATTTCCTTTTTAAATAGAGCCAACTCTCACCTGAAAATGGCTTCTAGAAAGAATTATTTCATAAAATAATTTAATCCATGTGTTTGTTTCATGGTAACAGAAAAGAATCCACCCTTTTTAAAGTGATTATCTGTTATTCCCACTTCCCTTTCCTTCCAAAATTCAGCATCTGAATATCAGTTTAATTGTACTACACAGCAGTTTAAAGAAATTGGCTTTTCAATAGACATTAGAATCTGAAACTCCTAGATTTAATAGGTCTGTCCTCTGAGGCCCATAAAAGTCCAATCATAGAACAACAGGGTCAAAACATTTCTTACCAAGGGTTCACCTACTTTGATATCACCCATTCTTGGAAGAGAACTCAGAAGGCCAAACTGCTATCAAACAAACATATAAATAGATAAACTAAAGGAAGCTAATGAAGAGACCACAATCAAATACTCCTGGGAAAGACTATTAGCTGGCCTTCTTCAGAAACAAACATGCAGGGAAAATTTGAGAAAGAACAAAGGAGAAAGTCATGAACCTCTAAGAATAAAGCAAATGAAGATATTAGTTTAAGGAAATTGTCCTCCAGGCAAATATAAAAGCTAAATTCTTACTAGCAACATGAACAAGTAAAATACACTTATTTGGTGGAAAACTTATGGGCACAAAGAAACTGTTGACCAAATAGCAGAAATCAGTCTACAAAAATCACAATTAAAAATAAAAGTATAATTGTTTATTAGGCATAGAAATTTATAATCTTCACATCTTAACAACTGTCCAGTGTTTATTCATGTATCTTAGATAAAATAAAATAATTTCAATCCAGGCAAACCACCCTGAAAGATTTTTCTTAAGATCTTTATATCGGAACCCATTCTCAGATCAGCAAAACATTTAGAAAGGAAAACATTCTTTTCAATTTTTAAAAAATATTTTATTGGGGGATCCTTAAATATAAATAATCCATTTTAAAGAATATAAACAAGTACAAGTACATAAAACTTACTTACATTTTCTAAAACAGAGAATAGTAACTTCTTTACCTCCAAAAGAACAGACCATTTACTACCACTAAAAAAAATCTTTTGGCATTCTTATTGCCCTTCCCCTAAATGAATCTATCTATCTATCTATCTATCTCTATATATACATATTTTTTTAGACGGAGTTTCGCTCTTGTTGCCCAGGCTGGAGTGCAATGGCACAATCTCGGCTCACCGTAACCTCCGCCTCCCAGGTTCAAGCAATTCTCCTGCCTCAGCCTCCGGAGTAGCTGGGATTACAAGGCATGTGCCACCACGTCAGCTAATTTTGTATTTTTAGTAGAGACGGCATTTCTCTATGTTGGTCAGGCTGGTCTTGAACTCCTGACCTCAGGTGATCCGCCTGCCTCGGCCTCCCAAAGTGCTGGGATTACAGTGCTGAGCCACCGTGCCTGGCCCTGATGTATATGTTTGAACCCGCTTTTTATTCATTTGTTGAAAAAAATATTCACAGTTGAGATTATTGGCCTACATCTTCTGCAATTATAACATTATCGTAGCTAGTGAATAATAAAACTAATTTAACTTTGGTTAACTTCTTTTCAATACAGACGGCTTAAAAAGAAAAGGAAACCTGTATTTTTCTACTGTGATCTTAAAAATATATTTCTAACATGTTTTTTAAAAAATAGATAAGTATGCTACCACTACCTTGTAGTAAACTTTAGAAAATGTTGAGATTCCAAAGGGCTGCCTACAAACCAAATGGCATCCTAGCTTTGGCAGGCTGATGCCTCATTTCGGCTGCTCTCGCCCCCTCTAGCGTTTGCAAAGCTCATCTGTCTGATTATCCAGTTACCTCACTGAACAAGAGCTTGGCTAAGTCCTGCCCATCTATGACATCACCCCCTTCTTCAACCACTGCGAGGTGAAGCTTTAAACTTCAGACTTGGAGGTGGGCTGTGTGCAGTAAACTGGAAGGCTCTCCTTCGCTCACTCCTCAGTGTAGGAGTGATCTGAAGCAGGACAAGCTCAGCCTGCAGCTGCCGTGGGCTTTGTGCGGACTGGACGCAGAGCTTAGGAGACGGGGGAGGGCTATTACTCCAATTCACAGTCAATGGAATTACAGCTATAGCGGCAGTGTATATAGGATTGCTTTTTCTCGTCTTCCTGGTAAGTGTTTTCCATGTTTTTTCTTATGATTGTCCCAGAAAGTTTGCTTGGTTTTACTCTCTAGAGAGAAACGGCTCGATACTATGAGAAATCCGAATAGGAACGTTTGCTCTGTCACCAGAACGAGCAATATATGTGCGTGCAAGCCAGAAAAGAAAAATTTCACTATATGGCCAAACGCAAGAAGTTTCTTAGAACCTTCTTTCATTTATAAAAGATAAATAAGTAGCTATTTTCTGTCTTGAGTAATTGCTATTTAAAAAGAGCCTTATGGAAAGCAGCACGTTGGAAAGTTCAATATTAAATATTAAAGAATACAAGGAAATTCTTCAAAGATAGAAAAGCAAAAGGTCTTGCTAACTTGGTGTGTACTGTATGTGTGGTATGATCACCAATTGCTGTTTTTACAACTGTGAAAGAAAATCAATAATCCCTCAACCCATGAATACGCAGTACATGAAAAGCATACATCTTGCTCACAGCTAGCCGAGCTACTCCTGGAGACTTATGTGCCTCTGTAAAGGATTAACAGCTACACCTAGATTTTAAAGCTTGCACTGCTATTGTGCCTGAGCTGCTTCAAGCATTTCAGGCTTGCAAATCTCAACTAGTAAATTGAACTCAGAGGAGGGGGAGACCATATTCCCAAACCATATTCCCTCTTCAGTAGAACGCCAAAACCCATTGCTTGGGCAAGTGCAGTATGTGACTAGCATAGCAAATGGCTAAGTCTGCTCAGAAAAACTAACAAAGCTGACCCTGGAAGCTATGCCTGATGTATGCAGTGAGTTTGGGGTGGCAGGAAAGAAAAATAAATGAGTAGAGCCCTCATCAAGTGGGTTTTGTAGAGCATCCATTCTTTGCAACTTATAATAGGAAAATCTTATATTGGAAGAAATGCATTTATACTACAAAACTTGAAAAAGGTAGTTAAATGTATCTTCTCAAAAATTTTTTTTTTCACTGAATTAGGTCTGAAACAAAATGGTTGCATATAGGTAAAGAGTGCAACAGGCCCATGTCTTCTCAGCATCTGGGGGGTTTGTTTTTATTATTTTATTTAGAATTCAAAAGAAAAGAACATTTTTTCAATTGTTAGTCCAAATTCTCTAATGGTTTTAATAATAAGGCTATTTTAAATTTTCTTAATAAATCTGTCTTCTTTAAAATGCCCATCTATATTATTTTATTATCCAGAAACAAAATAAATTAAGCCACTAGAAAAGTCCTTCAGCTGTAGCAATGCCTTTCATTTATCTCTAACTGAATAAAAATATCCTGACCAGCATAAACATAAAGAATAAATTTGCCTATATTCAGGGAGAATCACTTATACCTGACCCAAAATGACAGATGACTAATACTCATCTCTTTTGAAATGAGTAAAGAAAAGTTAATCCTTTAAAAGTACCACAATAATATCAATATTACCAACTACTACAAATATTAATGATAATATGCCAGGTTTTAATCATGAGAAAATTAAATCAGAGATATCCTACTAAGTTTGGACACATAGATACAAACACACACAAACAAACGTACATCTATTTATTACCCTGAAATAAAAACAGGGCTACAAAAACACATGCATTTAACTAAGAAGACTAAAATTTGATTTTTTGAAGAGCATAGCCAAAACACATCAAGTTCAAGGATCAGCAAAATATTAGTGAATCAATAAACAAAGTGAATTTATTAATATAGTGATTCTGTATAACTGTCTACCAGTTATTAATTGGGCTTTTCATTTTGCTGCACCCCACCATTTAAAATCAATTATGACTAGGTTCAAAATGCACAATTAAACACTTCCCAAACATAATGTTTGTGAAATATATAATTGGATACCAAATAAAGTTTTTACAAAAAACAGGAAAACTGTAAGAAAATTTGTCATAACTAAATGTGGCAGCAAAATAGAAGGTATGTTTCTTTTGCTTTCAAGTGTTAATTAAGGAGCCTACAATTCTATCAAAACTTTTTCAGAGCTAAATGAAGCAGTGTGAAATAAATTTGGTTGAAATCTTGTGGCTGTCAGACTTTGTTAGCAAGCTATTAATTATCTTTACCCCAGTTTCTTCTCTAGACTATATTGCCCAATCAAATAGAAACTCCAATTATGCTCAGCATCTCCTGCCTAGGGACACAAGACCCTAATGAACACTGAGTCTCTCCAGATGAAAAATACAATAATCAGCTTTAAACATGCAAGTGCACTGCAGAGAGATTTTTCTGTGCTTTTCTTGGCCATACATCCTAAGGCTTCCTCTTCTTTCTGAATTATGCTGAACAATTTTAAGCCCTACAAAAATCAGTGCAGGGAATTTGCCTTGTCTTAATATATTAATGTTTCTTCTTCCTTGCTTTTCATTTTTGATATGCCAATGTTCATACCAATATTAAATTAAATCTGATCATTGAAAAACATATTTGGTTTACAGTTGCCCTTTCAGTCATTCCTAACTTTTATGCCTCTTTTTAATGTGGGTGGGCTATATAACAAAGAATGTGATTGATTAATGGCGAAATCCAGAGCTAACTTGAAAATTCTGAATACACCCCCTTATATATTCTTATTCAAACCCTTTTTTTTAAAAAAAAAAAAAAAAA
>NW_016107561.1:2805938-2880453 GCF_001604975.1 Cebus imitator
AAAAAAAAAAAAAAAAAAAAAAAAAAAAAAAAAAAAAAATAAAAAAAAAAAAAAAAAAGCATTAGAAATAACTGTTTAAAGTCAAATGAAGACCACCATAAATAAAGTCAACAAGGGAAATAAGATTCAGTAAATTTTTCAAAGGCCATAATTTCTCCGCTCAGTCTTTCCTCCTTCCCCCTTCCCTCCCACCCCCCACCTTTTGCCCCAGAGGCCTTCACTGTTCTTCTCAACGGGAGGCTTTGTTGTAATTAAACCAGAGAAAAACTGGCCAGCAGCAGCCAACATCTGACTTGCGGCTTCTGAAAGCAGTGTTCTGGTAGAGTGTACCTCCCCCCAGCGGGCAAAAACTCTACAGTAAATCTCTCAGCAATATTAATCCTCAAAACTGCATTTTCTCTTAAGACCATAAGAAGGATGTTTCTCAGCTTCTTGTAACATTCCACCATTTCAAAAATTTACCGCAAATCAACAAATACATTTCCAACAGAGACAGTCTTCTGAAACAGCATTCTTCCTCTTAAGAAACTAGGTATATACATTTCAGAAAGTATTTTCCGGTTCAAAATACAGATCGACATCACTACGCCACACTTGAAGACAATTTTCAAAGCTATGTTTATGTTGTGTAAGAAAGAACTTTGAGTTACCTATTTATGAAAACCCCAGAGAAAACAGATTTTAAGTAGAAAGCAATAGAATATAATTTGAGCAAAAGCTAAAGCTTCAATTGTTTTGCATATACATAATCTCTTTCCTACCCTAAAATCAAGTGTCAGGAATGTATAAAAAGCTTTCTCCAGGTATTAATCTGTTTAAATGAAAGGAGGGAGTAATTGCTCTCACTTGATGAGACAATGACAGCTTTTGTTCTTTATTCTTTCACTTTACATGTGCACAAGTTACCGTGGCAACTTTGAAGAAAAAACCCACAGACCACATTTGGTTAAACACCATTTTTAAAGTGTGCCACTGGACTGTGGATTGATCAGTTTACGTGTTGTTGATTTTCTTTCTCTTCTGGTTTAAGTAATACCCTACTTGGCCATGAAAAAAGCAATGTATTTTATGATTTCAGATGGTCTCACCGAGTAGTACAGTGCTTGCCACACAGCAAAGTAAATCTATTTGCTGAACTACTGTATAAAAACTTAAATGTTAGAAATTTAAAGCACATCAACCAAGTTGTACTCACAGGGTTAAAAAGGAATTTAAAGTCTGCAATGGTAAAATGTGGTTTAACAAAAGTAGGCATACTTTTAATTACGTTTGCTCAAACGTCAGCACAAATTTAAAGCATGCCCCAACCCCAAACTCTATACTATTTACCTTCACCATTCTCTAAATTGATATCTTACTCATTCTTACAAGTCTTGTTTTCTAATTCATTTACTTTGGGTTTAATATCATAAAAGGAAGCAGCATTCACTATGATGAAAGATAATATCCCAGTCTGTCTTTTTGTTTTAAGGAAGCTTGATTTAACTTTACAAGCCAAAATAAATGAAGCAGAATTCAATTCATTTGTCACAAACCTACAGGGGAAAAGAACCAGTAACAGAAAAAGAAAAAGTAAAAATACTTAGCATCGGAAATTATATCCTCTATTTTCTATAAATGAAACAAGGACCTTGTTCAGGCTAGAAAATAGTCTGGATAAAACCAAGTATAAAAAGGCACACTTGCTTCTCTGCCTCTCAGCAAACCCTTCAGACTTCATGACTCTCAAGAGGAGAGTTAGAGGTCCTTCCGCTTGCCTGGCATTAAACAAAAGAATTGGAACTTTCCTGAAATCTGATGATCATGGAAAATTTAACTACCAGACAGGCTGCTTAGAAAGCATTTTGCTGTCACTATCAACTAACCTGATGTACTCCAGTTTTTCAGTTTAACCATATATGTAGTTTATTTGAAATACTATTTGTTGTTGCAAAGACTTAGCATTCACAGGTTGTTCATTTTGTTGAGCTTTCCTAGCAGCAATTTAAGCCTGCATAACTAAATTATCTTCTTAATACCCTAAATTATGATTGTACAAATTCCAGTTTACCTAGAAATATTCATAAAGTTGGATACATTTGTTTAAGCTTGTGTTTACTTCAGTCTCAAGGTTTTACTTAAAATAATGCAACTAACTTGGATTAAAAGTTCTACATGCCATTATATTTTAGATTTAATATTTTTAAAAGTCGCCAGCATTAAGAAATCATTCTATGAGACAAATCATTAAAACCAAACTAAAATATCAAAACCTTGTAATCAAATTAATATTTTTCAAAAATGAGTAATGATCAAACAGGTCAAATCAAAATCAATTTAAATCTAAGGCATCAAATAACAAGGTAGCACTAGTATTATGCAGCTTCATCTTAATCTAAGTAATATTCTCAAAACATGAGAAATACCTTCTCATAACATTCCCACCTCCAAAATATTGTAGTAGCAGGGAAGGAATCACATAAACATGTAGATTGCTGCAAGTTCTTGATTTTATTTAAATACCAGTTTTCTATTCAGATACAACTTCTTATATTAGTTTTCCTAAAATAGTATCCTTATCTATTTACATGTTTTATTGGGTGCATCATGGAAATAAATTGGAAGCTTTTTAGACTTGATGATTACATTATACATGCAAAAAATAATCCACAATTTTTATTTGTAAAAAGAAACTGAATGTGAATATAAGGATCCCTATTAAAAATTTGATTCATCAGTGAGGTGATTATGTTTTTCTTCTTTTTGCTACAGTTTTAAGTGTTTTATAGTTAAGTAATGACTCCACTAAAAATTTTTTTTAAACATTCCATAATGTTATCAGGGCTCCATTTATGTTTCCCCCCCAAGTTACCCATTAACAGTATTTTTCTAAAAGATTGATTCATTTTTGTTCAGAAGTAATGGCCTCTTTCAAGCCAAGGCAGACAGAAAGGCTCTGAAGTCAGTGTTGTGGAAACCTGGCCACAGTGTCCATGCCCGTCGGGGTCATTTTTCATTTCATCATGGACATTCAACTACAGCATTTCTAGGTGCGTGAATATGTAGATCCAGCTCAAAAAGGGGAGGCCTAAACATGGAACAGGATCGTTTATTTTTAATTGAAGAGATCATTGCAGCCTTTAATATGCCGAAACCAAAACCCCAAAATCTGTTTAGCACTACAGTTTCAAATATAAATGGGCAAGAGAAGATACAAAACGTAGTCAAACATAAACTGTTTTGAGCTTAAGTAAAGGGAGTAGGGGCATTTGAGAGTAGCTCTGAATGTAATCTTCATTTCTGAAAGAGTATCCTTCTCTCCTAAGAAACCTGTTTTATGTTTTTGCCTTTTATTTTAATACAATGTGGGGAGAAGAGAATGACATTTTCCAAGAAGTTAATGAGATTTAAGGCTTTCTGTTAATCCCACATTATTACCACTATTGTAGGAATGGCAAATGTGAGTTTGCATATCAAACAGAATACAGGAGGCAGCTTCACAAATGTAAAACAGGTAAAATAAACAAATTAATCTTCCTTCTTTTCACACCAATTTAGAACTCTTTCATTCTCTGGGTTAAAAATGTGAAAATCAATACATATTGTTAGAGTCTGATTTGGTGAAATAAATATCATTTAGATGCAAGATAAAAGGCAGTTACTTTATGTCTGGTTATCATTATGATCCTCACCTTGGACACACTGTAGTCTGACCTGACTCAGGGAACAATCAATTTTTAAATCCCCAATCAGCAGATTCATCATTTCAAGTAAATATTCCTCACTATCATCCCTCGAATATTATAAATACTTGACTCTTGGTAACATTTTAAGCAGGTTCTCACTTGTTATTTTTATAATGGTTTTTAATTACTTTCTAATGCAATTTAACATAAGTAATTGTTTTCTAAATTTAAATTAACCACATTATTTTATATGTTGAATAATTTTCAAGTTTAAAAAACTTTTGCAGAAGATACTTTAAAAACTAACTTTGTAATTATAATTTCAACAGCTTGGTTTTCCATTTTCACACACTGAGAAAGCAACAGTTTTCAAGAAAAGATACTATTGAAATTTGACAATAATGAGCAAAGCCTTAAAGGCGTCACAGTAAAACCTCACATTAAACAATAAATCATTTAAACTTTTCTCTCTGGGCACTTTGCAATATTCACTAGAGAGCGTTCGATCCATCTGCTAACTGCTATTTTTGTTTTAAGTTACGTAAATAATAAATTATATGTGTCTGTAATTTTCTTTAACTTTTCTTCTGTTAATATAGCCCATGACCATGTTGGCATGTAGTTAGCAAACTAAAATAAACCGAATTTTCAAAGAGAACCAGAAACACAAATTGTGGCCTTATTTAACATACACATTCAGTAGAGTATTTGAATTATGGAACAGATGCTATCCTTGTTGGATGCTAGGTAACAACTGGGGGAGAAGCAAATTGCTACTACCAGGATACTCAAATGTTCCCTACATGTATACAAAGTATCAGAGTTGATGACCCCGTATAACCAATTCCAATAGTACTCACCTCCTTCACACTTCTAAAAAATCTTCCTGCATATTTGATAATGGGCAAAGCAGTCAACATTAAATTCAATGATCTCTTTAGTCAAGCCCAAAGTCTTCTTTTGGAAATGAAAAATACCCTTATTAAAAACTGGCGTATTCATGTATGAACCTAGAGAGAAATGCCCCATCAGGTCTTGAGGTGCTTTCTAACGGTGTGACCCTTACAAGGAGATGGAAATAATAGTGTCCTTCCTATTTCAAATACAAATTTTTTTCAAGCTCAGTATGCTGAAAGAAAACTAGAACAGTATTCTCCAGAAAAACTAAATATGACTTGAACTTCTATGTCACCTTTTGGGCAAGAACACCTGAGTGCTTAGAGTTTCAAGATCACTAAGTTGCCCTTAGATACACCCCTAAAGAGAAAGGACATGGTGTCAACATTCTGCAGTCAGGAAAATTGAGTCCAGCAGGAAGAATCAAACAGGGCTCTGAGGAAATCAAAAGAAAAGCTTTTAAAATAGTCTTTTCGACTCTAAATTGTGGATTTGTAAAACCATTTTCAGAAATGCCTAAAAAGTTACCTTGGCATTTCTGTCAAAAATCTCTGTTATATATTTGCTCACCTCTTTGACATGTACTTTTTTTCTTCTTTATAAACATTTTATCATTTTATGCATATGATTTAAAAGTAAATTTTTAAAGACTGGCTTGGATTTGAAAGCTATGGTGTTTAATTCAAAGTGACACAATCAGGTAATAGAAATTATCTGTTTGATGACAATGTCAACTTTGGCTCCTAGTTTATTTATAAAAGAAAATGAGAAGTCTAAAAACAAAGAGGTCAACCTATCCCTTTTGACCAACTACAATGATGAAAGATGTGTTGCTTTAAGAAATTGAAATCAAATGTCTAGGAAATTTCTTTAGTATGTTAAAGTTCATTATTAATAGTTCATTAAAACCTTTTACTTTCACAGGAGATGCTCAGTCCCAGTATATTTTAAGGAAGAGAAATATAAAGAAAATTTAGTATGCATCCTTTTCTTTCCATGAAGAATATTTGAATTAAGTTTCATTTACTTCTTAAAAGAGAATACCTGTTCTTGTATAACGTGACTGCACCAGACATTCTGAAAAATCAGCAAGAAGCAAAAGCTGGAAATAACTATTTCACAGCAGGTAATCATACCTCAGGATGTAGCTACTGTACAAAGTTTATACTTGGATAATCCTGGATGGGAATAAAGGTAGGGGGTAACTGCCTGAAAAACCTATTACTATACAGGCCTTAGCATCATGAATGGCTTTCTTCATGAGGATCTGAAGTTACTATCTCTGACCACATTGCACAGAAGAGCCAATAAGAATTTCAAAGAGGGCAATTTCCACTAAGGGAATTAAGCTACACAAAAAGAAGCTTCACACAGAAACTATCAGAAAGAAAAAAAAATACATAGGAAGCCATGTGTCCTACATAGTAACAGGAAGCAGAATTGTTTCTGGCCCCCACTTTAATAAGCTTGCCCACCATGCTGAACTGCAGCTGGAATGTTCATTGACAACAGCGAGCCTGATCTGGAGGTGTGTGCGGCATAGGATTACTTGAATAAACGGTGAAGAACATTTCCAAGGACAAAACAAAAGTTTGTAAGTCCCAGCCCCTCACCAGGAAAATAATATATGTGCATTGGATATTCACCCCCGCAAAATTTACTCACATCGTTCAATAAGGTAGGAAAAACAAAGTATTTTATTTTCATGCCTAAAATTATCAAGGCTAATTAATACTTAAAAGGACAGAAGAGATTGTATTACATAACACGTCAGCATAAATCTATACATTGCCAGCCACAGAAAAAGTTGATTTATGTTCTAGGTTAGAATTTAAAGAAAAATAAATGCACTGTGAAAACATGTTACAAGATAGAAAATAATGAAAAATGTGGACAAAGTCATTAAAACTTGCAGTATGAAATATATAACAAAATGTGAACAGAAGAAAGACAGATTTTAACATGAAGTGAAATTTTCCACTTAGGTTAGTTAGCTGAATGTCTTAGCTATATAATTCTTTCCCCAAAACAAATGAAGGATTCATTCATATTTTCTTGTAGAAATCCATCCATTTAAAATAATGCTTAAAATTAATAATTAAATGAAATGGCATTAATAATCAAAGCAAACTATGGGTTTAATTGAGATTGAGGGTCTCGAGATGTCTGTAACTATTCCTGAGTATGAACAGAATAATTTTATGACATTTTTCTACAGTATAGTCTTTGCCTAATAAACAGTAAATATAAAATTTGTGGTTTGAGAACAGTAAAATGATTACCTTTAAATATAACAAATAATATTCCAAGGTGTTATTAATATTAAGAAAGAAATGGATATCAATTAGCTTGATCAGTAACTGTCTATAAGGTTTATAAAAAGTATAATAAAAATATTTCAGATTATTCAATAAAATTTCAATTATATTTAACATTCCAAAATCAAATGGATTTAGGACATACTTTTTAATTTATAAAGAAATTAAGAAACATTAAGGTAAACAGATTATATGACAGTGTTTATTGTTAGCTTGCAATAAACCCTACTATGCCCTCTTCCAAAACAAATTAAAATATTAAAAGTGATTATAGATATTTTAGGTTTCACATTCATTTTAAACATTATATTCCGTATGCTGGCCTTATTGTTTTGTCTTTTTTTACTCACTTCATTTTAGGGTTCTGAAGTAAAAGAAACTACGTTGTATAACAACCTCAACACTGCTGACCATGATCAGCCCAGCCTGGAGCATCTTCCTCATCTGGACTAAAATTGGGCTGTTCCTTCAAGTAGCACCTCTATCCGTTATGGCTAAATCCTGTCCATCTGTGTGTCGCTGCGATGCGGGTTTCATTTACTGTAATGATCGCTTTCTGACATCCATTCCAACAGGAATACCAGAGGATGCTACAACTCTCTACCTTCAGAACAACCAAATAAATAATGCTGGGATTCCTTCAGATTTGAAAAACTTACTGAAAGTAGAAAGAATATACCTATACCACAACAGTTTAGATGAATTTCCTACCAACCTCCCAAAGTATGTAAAAGAGTTACATTTGCAAGAAAATAACATAAGGACTATCACTTATGATTCACTTTCAAAAATTCCCTATCTGGAAGAATTACATTTAGATGACAACTCTGTCTCTGCAGTTAGTATAGAAGAGGGAGCATTCCGAGACAGCAACTATCTCCGACTGCTTTTCCTGTCTCGTAACCACCTTAGCACAATTCCCTGGGGTTTGCCCAGAACGATAGAAGAACTACGCTTGGATGATAATCGCATATCCACTATTTCATCACCATCTCTTCAAGGTCTCACTAGTCTAAAACGCCTGGTTTTAGATGGAAACCTGTTGAACAATCATGGTTTAGGTGACAAAGTTTTCTTCAACCTAGTTAACTTAACTGAGTTGTCCCTGGTACGGAATTCTCTGACTGCTGCACCAGTAAACCTTCCAGGCACAAACCTGAGGAAGCTTTATCTTCAAGATAACCACATCAACCGGGTGCCCCCAAATGCTTTTTCTTATCTAAGGCAGCTGTATCGACTGGATATGTCTAATAATAACCTAAGTAATTTACCTCAGGGTATCTTTGATGATTTGGACAATATAACCCAACTGATTCTTCGCAACAATCCCTGGTATTGTGGGTGCAAGATGAAATGGGTACGTGACTGGTTACAATCACTACCTGTGAAGGTCAATGTGCGTGGGCTCATGTGCCAAGCCCCAGAAAAAGTTCGTGGGATGGCAATTAAGGATCTCAATGCAGAACTGTTTGATTGTAAGGACAGTGGGATTGTCAGCACCATTCAGATAACCACTGCAATACCCAACACAGTGTATCCTGCCCAAGGACAGTGGCCAGCTCCAGTGACCAAACAACCAGATATTAAGAACCCCAAGCTCACTAAGGATCAGCAAACCACAGGGAGTCCTGCAAGAAAAACAATTACAATTACTGTGAAGTCTGTCACCTCTGACACAATTCATATCTCTTGGAAACTTGCTCTACCTATGACTGCTTTGAGGCTCAGCTGGCTTAAACTGGGCCATAGCCCGGCATTTGGATCTATAACAGAAACAATTGTAACAGGGGAACGCAGTGAGTACTTGGTCACAGCCCTGGAGCCTGATTCACCCTATAAAGTATGCATGGTTCCCATGGAAACCAGTAACCTCTACCTATTTGATGAAACTCCTGTTTGTATTGAGACTGAAACTGCATCCCTTCGAATGTACAACCCTACAACCACCCTCAATCGAGAGCAAGAGAAAGAACCTTACAAAAACCCCAATTTACCTTTGGCTGCCATCATTGGTGGGGCTGTGGCCCTGGTTACTATTGCCCTTCTTGCTTTAGTGTGTTGGTATGTGCATAGGAATGGATCGCTCTTCTCAAGGAACTGTGCATACAGCAAAGGGAGGAGAAGAAAGGATGACTATGCAGAAGCTGGCACTAAGAAGGACAACTCTATCCTGGAAATCAGGGAGACTTCTTTTCAGATGCTACCAATAAGCAATGAACCCATCTCGAAGGAGGAGTTTGTAATACACACCATATTTCCTCCTAATGGAATGAATCTGTACAAAAACAATCACAGTGAAAGCAGTAGTAACCGAAGCTATAGAGACAGTGGCATTCCAGACTCAGATCACTCGCACTCATGATGCTGAAGGACTTGCAGCAGACTTGTGTTTCAGGTTTTTTAAACCTAAGGGAGGTGATGGTAGGAACCCTGTTCTACTGCAAAACACTGGAAAAAGAGACTGAAAAAAGCAATGTACTGTACATTTGCCATATAATTTATATTTAAGAACTTTTTATTAAAAGTTTCAAATTTCAGGTTACTGCTGCGATTGATGTAGTGGGGATGCCTGAACACAATTCTATATTTTAGTATTTTTTAGTAATTTGTACTGTATTTTCCTTGCAAATATTGGAGTTATAAACCATTTACTTTGTGTTCTACTGCGTAAGATGACTTGTTGACTGTGAAAGTGAATTTTCTTGCTGTGTTGAACAATCAGGACTGCATCCACATGAGATCCTTGTAGTATAAGCACAGGCCATTTTTCACTTTGGTATTAATAAAATGTAAAAAAANAAAAAAAAAAAAAAAAAAAAAAAAAAAACTGGCTGAATGGCTGAATAAGAAAAAATTTAATTTTAAAAAATGGTTATGAAATAATGTTCCAATTATTAAATTTGTATTATCCCAGTGGTATTCAATAAATCAAAATGTGTGAAGTAATGGGCAATATCAAACTTGCTGCATATCTCCATTTTTGCTCTAAGCAAATTAATTATCCTTAAGAAAGTTAAGCATATCTTCTGAACTGAATACATCAGCTGGCATAAAAGGAGTGTGAAGTCTGTTGTTAAAGCCATTGTCAGCAAAGCTTTGAAAATAAAAGACTTCACAAAAACAGTAATGTAAATGTGCTTCCAAGTTAGGGGGGAAATGTGTACTTAGGAAAACATGAAAACTTAGACTGTATAGTGTAATGAACACAAATACCAAAACTGCATTTTGGTTTTGCCTATACCATCCTGATTTCTGAAAAGTGAATTATAAACACAAAATTGCTAGTGTTTATGATGTTTTTATGATAAAGGATGTCAGAGAAATTTTATGCATATTAAAAATGTAGTGTAATTATAAGCAATTCCCCTCAACAATCCAGAGAAAGTAGTACTTTAAATAAGGATTTAAAGAAAAATAAATAAATACTAGAAATCAAATTTAGATCTGGTTTATGTCAAATGTTTTAACACTGTACATAAAATGTTCAATTTACTTTCATAAAGATCAAGAATACTGCCCATTACTGTCACAGTTTTCCAGATATTACATAATGAACTTGTAATGTAACATTTCCTTCTAGCTTCCTACTGAATTGTGAGCTATTACTTGTTGAAAAACCATATCACTTTTCTGTTGCCATGATTTTTTTTTTCAACAAAAAACCAAAGTGCATTGTACGCCCTTTGGCCAGTCTTGTATGTGCCTTGATCCAATGCTACATGTATTCAGCTTTTAAAACTCGACAAATTTTTCATACTCCTTAAATATGAAAAATTATGGTCTTATTGCTGAATAAAACTTTTAAAAAGTACAGAATAATTGTGCTTGCTTTTTCAGGATTGTGTTACTATCACTAAGTAGCAAGCTGCCCAGCACATTAGTCCTAAACGTCCCATGTATTTTTCTAGGCATAAAAATAAAAGTTGGCTAAAAATTTTTAAAAATCAACATCTTGAGGTTGTGTATCATTTTACTTCAAAGAGTTCAGTGTTTCAAGTATAAATTTATTTCCTCTTCCTTATTTACTGTATAGATGGAAAGCTTAACCGGTTTCACCGTCTTTCCCTCTTAGACACACCGCTGCCACCATCCTGATACTTTTTAAGGTGGTCTTAGAAAAACTTTTGTTAAATACCCTTTTGGTAGAGTGAGTTGGCATTTGTGAAACTGTGAAATACACAGGAAAAACTTAAAGACTGGTATGATTAACGTTAAACATAGGGAATGTTTCTAAAGGAAATTTGACTTTGCTTTCAGAAGTTTTGAGTACTTCAAGCTATAGTTCTGCTAGAATCAGAGAAAGAACTGAATGTCTCCATAAAGTCTCTATAAACCTGTAGTTTATAAAAAGCAAAAAATATAGAGATTATATTGATATTTTCCAGTCAGTATACCTTTCATGAGAATAGAAAAGTTTATGTATGTTCTAAAACACACCTTTTGATTATGTTACCTGGAATAAATCAGAAACATGTTTTATACTAGCAAATACACAGAGCACCAAGAGGATAAAGGTTTTTTCTTTACCTACACTTGCTATAAAACCCAGTTACTTCGCAAAATAGAAAATATATACATATTTTTTCAATAGAATATCAAGATACAAGTCTCCACCTCCAAAGGCACTCAATAAATTATACACACGTTTCCATGCATCCCAAACTAAATGATATTTAGACTAAATTCCAAATCGGGTACTAACAGAAATTTATAGGGAAACAATCCAATCCTGAATATACAGCATATAGGTTTAATAAAAATACAACTGGAAAAGCTAGAAAAAACTAAAGGAAAAAATTACTCCCTTGCTAAATGTTAGACAAAAATCAAAAATTGTTTTTAGATGCAGCCACTTGTAACTGCATTAAATCACTACACTTATTCTTGCTCCCTAACAACACTGTGCTCTATCTTTTGAGCAAGGCATATTTATTAAAAGTACTATTCCCCTGTTTCAAAGAAACTAGTGAAAAGAACTCGGCTTTAGTAACTACAGTTTTTGACTAATGCATATTTCATAGCTACATGCCAACATGACAGTTTTGATGAGGAATCCAGAGGGAGCTACATGTCCTAAAGCACCTGAAGCATGGGTGTTAAAGGAGCCAATCCATCAATGAATGTAGTATTGGTTCATGGCTGCTGAAAATGATAGAAGGATTTAAAATTCTAATTCCTTTTTCCTTCTTAGCATGATTAGCAAATCCTAATTCAGCATAGTCTTGGAATTACAAACACCATACTTTTTGTTTCGGGACTTTTTATTAAATTAGCAAAAAATAACTCATGCTTATCAATCACTTTCTTAAGAACTTCAAAGTTATCTACAAATATTCTTAACTAGCCAATGACTTTTACTGTCTTCTTTCTTATAGTAGCAGATGTCTTGCCTTCAAGAAGTGTGTTGTCTACCAGTTATAAGGTATAAACAGCAGTGACAGTTCACTGCTACTGCAGTAAAGAGAAAGAAACAATTACATCTATTTGGATAGATCAAGGAAGACCTCATGAAAGAGCTAAAATTAAGGATAGGTGTTAAGAGGTAAGAAGGAGTTTAAAGAAAAGCAGATACTGGTTATTAAAGAGAAAATAGTGACCAAAATTATAAAGAAATGAAAATGGGTAATGTTTCTCAACCCTGGCCTTGGTCAGAAGCATTCGAGGGAAGACTTTATTAAAACAATCAGGCTCCAATACAAACTTACTAAATTAAAAGCTCCCAGATGAAGGCTAGACACTTACATTTCAAAAAATTCCAAAGGTAATTCTGATGTGGTCGAGGACCACTGATTTAGGTGTTTGGATAAAGGCCAATAGTACAACTGAAATACAGGGTCCATGAAGGAGGTAAGACTGCAAAGGTTTTTACATTAGGCTTTTAGTGTGTTGAATTCCAAGCTGAGAAGTCTGCATTGATATTCTTTGGCAATGACTGTTAAGCAGGTATACAAACAATCAGTGCACTTCAGGCCACATTTTATAAAAATAAAAAATATTGTTTAAAGATGAATGGGAGAAACTGGGAGCAACAAGACAAGTTAGAAGGCTATGCAGTATTTCAGGGAAGGGGAAATACAGGCCTAAAAAGCACATCGCCAGTGGAATGGGGCTTAAAAAAAGAAATAAAGAAAAGAAAGCTTTAATTAAAAAGATACAGTAAAAAAGTAAATATTGAAGATGATAAAGATTTTCAGCACAGGTAAGTAGAAGGTTGGTGACACAATTAATAAAGATGGAAAACAACTGTGAAGAAACAGATTTCAGAGTATTTTGTAAATATTAGCTTTGAACAGGTGACTATGTGTGCAGTAGAGATTTATATCTGCTAATTATTAATAGTGCCCTCTTCAACCCTCCAGAGTGACCCAGTTTAGATAATAAATTAACATGACCTTAGGTTTATATTATCCCTCTGGAATGTCTATAGAAGGTTACAAAGGAGGATGTGAGGCCAGATCCCCAGCATCGGGAAGGGAAATCACATCAAACAGGTGAGTATTAAAATTGAGAAGGTGGATGAGATAACCATCAGAAAATAAGCAGAGAGAAAAGAGATGCCAAAGAAGCACCTACCCTTTGTAGTGGGGGGGGGGTGCGGGAAGAGGGAGAAGAATCCAGATCAAAGAAACAGCAAAAAACAAACAAACAAAGCGGGGGGAGGTTGCAGAGGAGGAAAAGGAATCACAGAAAGAAAATATTATGGAGTCAGGGAACTAAAAGTATTTAAACAGGAGGATGTAAAAATGTTAGGGTAAAGACATAGAAGAGGTCACCACTGAATATGAAAAATGAGGCAACCCTCGAGGATTATGAAAGCAGTGTCTGCAGAGTAATGAGGGAAAAGCTTCTAGGTTGCTGATAGGATAATGGGAGAGAAAGAAAACAGAAACAATGATTAAGACTACTCTTTTAAGAAGTTAAGAGTGTGAAGGAGTCTTGGTGGGTCATGGGGATGAACAAGACAAAAAAAAAAAGGAAGTGAACACCAGGACGGAGATATATCAACTTGTGGAAGAAGATGGGAGTATAGTGAGAGGAATCTACAATGAGGATGTGGAGTGTATTTGATAGGAGAAAAGAAAGTTGACATGCCCAAGAAGTGCAGTCCAGGCCATGACTGTGACACTAGGATGCCTGAAATAAAGACTGACTGAGAAGCTATAGTTTTATGAGAATCACTAGCAAAGAGGACAAAGTCACTGAGAGAGATGGAATGAGTTGGTATGAAGGTAAGGTTTGCAATGTGGGCCCTAAGGAAGAAGAGGAAATGTCCCAGAGATGAAGAGGATGGAGAAAATGATGGGATTAGGTGTTGCAGATGTAAAATGCAGACTTCAAAGTAAAGGTTTTTGAATAATGGTGACAGAAGCATAGTCGTATCTTTCAAGTTTGGAGAAAACATTTTTAAGACTTCCTACCTACATCTCACACCTCTCTCCTACCCTAGTTTCACCAAATATTGGTTGTTTCTAGAGATGGAGCAGATAACAGGAAAGGTCCTCCTCAAGGAAAAACGTCAATTAACTCAAGATTGTTGAAAGAATGCTAAGAAAAACGTAAATCACACGGGAAATTGAAACCCCAAAAAAAAAAGATTGCAGTGGGCCTAGTAAAGCAGTTAGAAAATTATCCAGAAAGGAGGTCATATTCTCAGAAAGAAAGAGGCATGAAACAGGAAAGCAGAGCAGGAAGAGCATTGCACCTAGGACCCTAACAGATAATCAGTTACACAGATTGTTGGTCATGGGAGGTAGGTGGAAACTCTTATTCTAAATACTATAGACATTATGGACAGATTAAAAGAAGAACTAGAATAACCAAATTAACCTTGCTCCATTCTTTGCACATCAAAACAGAATGAAATCCAATTTTATCTCAAAATATACACTGAAGAAGTATTTCTACCCATATAAAACTTGCACTGGGCTTTCCTACAAGTATCATTAGATTCCAGGCAAACAGTTAAGCAAATCATATTATGAACCCCTCCCACTCCCTATCCCTATCTCACTTTTATGATATATGGGTAAAATAAGATTAGAAATAAACTTTAGGGCTGCCTTCAAAGTTTTTCGTTTTTAAGAGGCTTCAAAAGGAAACATGCAGCCACGTGGGTGTGGAAGTTGGGGATAATGGGATTTTACAGATTGACTATGTGCACACATAAAAGCAGAGCTTCATTTTCAATGTCAGCTGGCTGGAGTAGAGGGAGGATAGTCTAGGCAATTACTACACAAAGTGATTACCCTGTTGAATGTACATTGGGGTCTTTGATAATTGTGACAACACAAAGCTGAGGCTAGTTCATATCAATGTCCCATTTAATAAAAGCATGGACTCACTACTGGAATCCTGCATTTTAATTTCTTTAATTTAGACACCAATGTTGATTAAGATACCCAGTACAGACTAGGTTGAACAAAAGTCTAACAAAAGTTTCTCTTTCTAAAATATGTTCTATAAATATTAGTGATGTCTTACACATACAGTGGACTTAATAACTGCCTGCTGATTATGTTGCTGCTACTACAGACCCTACCATTTGTTGAAGAATTTGTCAAGCCCAACGTTAAGTATTTGAGATCTTTTAATCTCATTTAATTCACACAATAACTTTAGAGATAGGAATTATTATCCTTATTTTTCAGATAAGCAAATTAAGACTTTGAAAGGTCATAGAGATTTGTTATCCATTCAGCCTTAACAATGATGTACTAAGTATCTGTTCAATAACTGTGGCTGGAGTTGAGTGTACAGCAGTAGACCAAAAAGATATGAAGATTATGGTTGGGGAGGGCAGGAATCCAGATTTAAACAAAACTCAAAAGAATATAAAGCGAAAGATTGTGATAGATACCATGAAAGAGAAAAACATGGTGCTACGAGTGAGCATAACAAGAGAACCTATTTAGATTGGGTGGCAAGGGAAAGCCTGACCTGAACAGTCAGCCAGGTAAAGAGTGAAATGAAGAGTGTTCTGAGCACAGGAAACAGGATGTGTTAAAAGTTTCCAAGAGGAAATCAGCTTAATGTGTTTAAGGATTAGAAGAACATCAGGTGTCTCATGCTCAGTGAGCAAGACATAGGTGAGATCAGCAAGGTAGGCCTCACTGAGTCTGGACTTAATTCCAGCATGAAAGAAGGACAATGGGCAGTTTTTAAGAGTACAGGGAGGAAGAGGAGGAGGAGTGGAAGAGGGGAGGAGGAGAAGGGAGTGAAAGACAAGGAGAAGGTGTGGGGATCAGGCTGTCAGATTTCAACTGTGATAAGGTCACTCTAGCTACTATATGGAGAAAAATTGTGTGGAGCAGAATAGTGGTGGTGAGTAGAGAGGTGTAAAGATGTCAAAATATTTTCAAGCTGTAATGGAATTCTTCTTAAACAGTAAGTAGTTGAACAAGAATTCTGTCTGTTACTGAAGCTTGAGCTCTTAGCTTCTTCATCAGAGGTGTTCAATCTTTTGGCTTCCCTGGGCCACAATGGAAGAAGAAGAATTCCCTGGGGTCACACATAAAATACACTAACACTAATGACAGCCGATGAGCTAAAACACACACACACACACACACACACACACACACACACACACAATCTCATGTTTTAAGAAAGTTGACGAATTTGTGTTGGGCTGCATTCAAAGTCATCCTGGGCTGCATATGGCCCAAGGACTACATGTTGGACAAGCTTGTCTTAAACACTGATCAGAAACACTTCCTCAGCAATTTTTAAAATTTGGGTCAAGAAAAAAAGATTATTTCCTTTTACTGAGATAACAGCTAGAAAACATTTTTAGGATTAAATCTCAAAACGTTTAATGGAGAGATGTGGCTTTTTCTTCCAGACCTCCACCCCATGATGCTGAATGATGACTTGGGGTCATCAATAGTCAATAGTAAACTATCCTAAAAGTAACACTTGTCTTTCTTGTAGCTTTCAATGAATTTAAACTCCGAGTTGGCAGAAATAATCTTGATGTCTGGGTTCCCCACAATATCTTTTCATGATTCCATGGTATCTTCTAAGAGCCATAGCACAACAAAATGGAAGTTTCAGATCACTGAAGCTTTTTCCTAGCTTTGTGCTAAAGTTGAGACATATAACTCAAGAGAATACTGACTAGCTTACAAAGTTAAAAAATGCCAAGATTATTTAGTGTTTTTCAATAATCCTAAAAAATATCTTTGAATTATTATAATGTCATATTTAGAGTACAATTGCCAGACCTACATAAAAATAGATAGGTATCAGAGGTCCATATTTATACTCCATGCTTTTAGCTAATATATCATAGAATGTTCTAGCTAGAAGATATTTCATCAATTTTGGTGATGTGTACTAACCATTAAATTGTTTTAAATCTCCTAATTGTTTTAAAACAATACAATCTTTTTTAAATTTTGTATTTGAACTGTAACTACTTTAGTTTTTTTTTTTTTTTGGTCTACAATGGAAAATCATGTAGCTAATCTATGAATTGCAATATGCTTCTAGCTACTAAGCTACTAGCTCATAGTACTTCTCATAGAGGAGTTACATGCTACCTTTGTTGTTACTAATATATTTAATATTTTACTTATGTGCTATTATCTATATGCCTCATTAAAATGCAAACTCCATAAAAACAAGAGATTTTTTCCCCTATTGTTTCACTGCTAAATATTTCCAACATGTAAAACAATGCCTGAAACCTAGTAGACACTTACAAAATATTTGTTGGATGAACGAATTAAAGAATGAATGGGGTTCAAACACTTACATTACTAAGTATTACCTGAGACAATCTTGGTGAAAGCTCTTTGTAAACTGTAAACCATTCTACAACTGTAAAGTATTAGCATCGACCATTTATTAAGCATTTCACATCCATATCTCCTTTACTTCCCAATTCACAAAAGAAACTAAGATCAAACAGCTAAAGCAACTTTCCCAATATAACACAGCATAAGTGGGAGAATTAGAATTCCAACAAAAAAGTGGATTCCAAATCCATGTTATCTTGACTCCAGATCTCCTGCCTTTTCTATCTTGTTCTCTTTATTGTGACATGCTGACTCTAAGTGTGTAAAACAAAATATACCAGCACACCATTAAATTATATATACAACTTATATTTGAGATGATGACTAAGAGCATTATCTTTGAATTAGACAGACCTAGGTTTGCATCCAGTTTTTGCCACTTACTTGAGATATAACCTTAGTCAACTTTTCTAAGCCTCAGTTTCACCTTCTGTAAAATAAGAAAGTAATAATGCCTCTCTAATTGTGTGGAAACATTTATGTATTTCAAGTAGAGGATGTAACTCACAGGTATAGGTTAATGGTTCAAAATCCCTAAAAAAATTTATTGTTATCTTTAATGATAAAGAAACATTTTCCTGGTATCTTATAATAAAATTGACATTGGAATGTGGAATGAAAAAAAGAGGGAAGTGTAGAAACAAATCGACAGACTTTGCTTGTGTTTCTATTTTCCCTCTGTAATCTGCACTGATTTTACAGAAGCAAATTCTAACAAAGCCATATTTTTATCTCTCTCCCCAACACAGAACTGGACTCATTATATTACTCTGCTGCCTTCTGGTGAAGATACAAGTGGAAATGTCAACTGCTAAAATGTAGAAGGAATAATAATTTTTAAAAAACATTAGTTATCTTAAAGCTGTTAAAATGATAAAGAAGTCTTCTTTGGGCTTTCCAGAATCTCAGTAAATGTTTTTGTAAAATACGAACATCTATCTAGATGGTTACCTGTTAACTCAAAGGCAAAGAGTTACTAAAATGTATCAGTGTATAAGCACCAGGAAGAGTATTTCAGATAAATTAGCCATTCCTGGTGAGAATCACTAATATTGGGAAAAAGTGTTAACAGCCAGGTACATGTCTCAGGCAACTATAGTCTTGTATTTAAGGACAACAGCATATTGCATAATCCAGGCTCATCCCTTCTAGTTGAGAATCCAAATTAGCAAGCCCTTGTTCTTGAGAGAGAGAGTCTAGTCTCTGGCTGTATGTGTATGTTTATATATAAAGACATGTTTATTTCATAGTCTATCAAAGGCTGATCTTTTCCAGCTACAGAAACTTAGTTAACACGTTTCTTCAGAAAATTTTTCTATGAATGTCAACTAATATACTTAAGGGATTAAGTCTAAGAGTGAGAATTACATTTCAATATTTATTATGGTGCAGTAGTCTTACCTAGAAGAAATGCACCAATTCACAAGCCCATTAAAGTTTCTCACCTCTCCAGACAAATTTCACACGTTTTTCTGCCAGTTCTTCCCTTTTCCTTAGAAGTCCCAGGCAAAGAGGTAGCCAGAGATGCCATTAAAACCAATTAACAGTTCACCTTCATTTCGGGACAAAAAAAGGAGGGGGAAAGCAGCAGTTCAAAGTAAATCTTCAATAATTGTCTGAAAGTAAATTTATAAGTCATTTCAAAGTAAAGGAGAAAAACTTACTTGGGAAAAAACAAATGTGGAATATTTAATGTTCAAGTGAAGCGAATTATGTGCAACTGCTTACCAAATGTTCACAAAATACATAAGTATTCACCAACTATATTATCCTTTAATGATAAAAATTAGAGGGTTAAGAATTCCTCAAAAGTAGGTTAATCCTTAGCTCTCCTTCAGCCAGCCTATGACAGATAACAGAGTGACCAATATATTATTTAAAAATCTTTCTCAGAGAAGGAATTCTATAATATACTTTAGAATCTCTTTAAAAATGTAATGTACACACCAAAGGGTCTTAATGTAGATGTTAAATGTAGACATTTTTTAATGTAGACAATAAAGTGTTCTATAATTAGCTTACAGAAAACCCCTCAGTTGCTAATATTACTTCTATAAGATGCTGAAGGGATGACAAGTATCAGTGTTTTCAAGCACGCCATTCTGGCATATAGGGTAGTGGTTAAGAGAAAAAAGTTCTGGAGTTGAGCTACCTAATTTCAAACCACACTGCTTCTACTACTTATTGGCAGGGCAACTCTGGGTAAAATACTTAACCTCTCTTAATTTGCCTTTCTTAATCCCACTTTATAGAATTGATAAATGAATTAAAAGTAGTAAAAGTATATGAAGTATGTAGTATAGTAGTGCCTAACGCATTAGTACATACTTAGCATTTGGTGGCTGTAAGCATTATATTGCAGGGTTAATTGTATAGATTCTGAAATCTGATTTCTCAGGTTCAAGTTTTCCCATTGGTTACTTATTCAGCTTTGGGCAAATTATTTCATCTCTCTATATTAATATTAATAGATACATGAAAAAGATTAGAACAGTGCTTTGTACATGGTAGTGCTCAAAAACTAATAATTTTTATATTACTTCAACTGAAGTCTCATAGAAGCTAAAATTTAAAGAAAGTATCAGGGCAGTTTTGTCTTCTAATATTTGATTTGACTAGTGATAAAAGTAAATGAACACTATCAACTCAATCCACATCCATAAATCTTTCTTATACACCAATCTGCAATTATGCATTGATCAAATTCCCAGTGTGGCCTCACTGGTTTCAAGTTTTTCAGACTTGTCTGATGATACAAATCACCTGGAGATTGTGACTGAGCAGGTCTGGGGTGGAAGGGTGTGGCCTAGAATCCGTATACATAATCAGTTTCCCAAGGGAGTCCTTTGGCTAGGCAGACTCAGAATCCTTGAGTCAGCTGAAGCTGCGCCCAAACATAGAACCTGAGAAGAATATCTAGCAGTCACATCCACCTAAGAGAATTATTGTATTATAAATATTATGCAATGAAAATGAGAATTTTGAAAATTGTTATTCAGCAAATATTTTATTGAGTATTTATCAGTACCAAATATTGATTGAGGGCCATTTGAGCATATTTTATAGTATAATTCACAAAACAGTGTACAAAGGTTAATTGGAAAAGAAACCTACTATTAAAAATTAAAATCATTTGGGTGGTAACAGTGATAAATACAAAGGAAGAACATTGTAGAAAATGATATGCATACAGGTCAGACAATGTGGCTCATGTGTGTAATCCCAGCACTTTGGGAGGCTGAGGCAGGCAGATCATTTGAGGTCAGGAGTTCGAGATCAGCCTGGCCAACATGGTGAAACCCACTCTCCATTAAAAATATAAAAATTAGCCGGGCGTGGTGGCAGGGGCCCGTAATCCCAGCTACTCGAGAGGCTGACTCATGAGAATCACTTGAACCCGGGAGATGGAGGTTGCAGTGAGTCAAGATCATGGCACTGCACTCTAGCCTGGGCGACAGGGTGAGGCTAAGTCTCAAAAACAAACAAACATAAAATATATGCATACAGTTATGTGTCACTTAACCACAGGATATGTTCGAAAAATGCATTGCTAGGCCATTTCATTGTTGTGTGAACATGAGAGAATGCACTTACATAAACCTGGATAGTATATAACCTACTACACACCAAAGCTATATGGTATTCTCTACTTCTCCTAGGCTGCAAACCTGTACCCCATGTTAGTATACTGAATACTGTAAGCAATTGTAACACAATGGTATTTGTATGTCTAAACATAACTAATCATAGAAAAGGTACATTAAAAATATGACATAAAGGATTTTTAAAATGGTACACCTGTATAGAGAGCTTGCCATAAATGGAGCTTGCAGGACTAGAAGTTGCTCTAGGTGAGTCAGTGAGTAAGTGGTGAGTGAATGTGAAGGCCTAGAACATTACTATACATAACTGTAGATTTTATAATCACTGTACATAAGCTACACTAAATGCATTTTTAACATATATTTTCTTTCCTCAATAATACATTAACCTTAGCTTACTGTAACTTTTTTATTTTATAAGCTTTCAGATTTTTAAACTTTTTGACTCTTTTACAATAACACTTTTAAAAAAAATAACAGGTAATTTTTTAAAAAATGATAAATGTACAGTAAATACATAAACTAATAAGATAGTCATGTATTATTATCAAGGATGGCATACTGTACTGTATGCACTGCACTTGTATACACTTGGCAGCACGGCAGGTTTGTTTACACCAGCATCACCACAAACACGTGAGTACTGTGTTGTACTATGACCTATGACGGTGATAGGAATTTTTCAGCTCCATTATAATCTTATGGGACTATGATTGTATTTGTAGTCCATCATTGATCAAAATGTCCTTATGCAGCACATGAGTGTAATTTTATGGTACTTTTTGTCGTGAGGAGTTCATTAAGTATAGGGTCAAGGATCCTGTTAAGCAAGAGGTCTGGGTCAGTAAGAGGTCTGTTACAGTTATTTACAACACTGCCGTCATTGCTAATGGGCTAAAAATGCTAATAATTTTAGGACATTCAAATAAATCGACTACAAAATTTAAAGGGTATAATCATTATTTTTCCTTGATCCTTCTGAACATTAGTCTTTAGAAACAAATTATTGGTTGAGTAAAATTAGCACAAGCATGAATCTGAATTTTTTCAAGAAAAGACAAAAGGAAATAACTTCCTTTCCAATAAGTCTCCATGCTCATCCCACACACATACCCCATACATGCTCAAACTTCTACAACTGAGGAGTCTGGAATTTATGTACAAGTAGAAACACAAGCAAAATAATTGTGTAGGAAATGCTAGCACAATAACATAAAAATAGTACTGATATTCTACCAAATGGAGAACACTTATAAACTATAGCATAGCAAATGTTTGCAGTTTTCAGCATAGTTCATTATTAAATTTCATTAGCCAATGTGGTCAAGAAGTTATGTATCTGTCTATTATTTTTTGTTTGCTTATATAGTTATTACTACTTAAGATAAAAATGTAGAGAAATCATTAGGTAAAACAGTGAAATCATTAGGCAATTCTCTCTATTCTCTTGGTCAGAGAATTTCTGGCTACATTCGTGAATTTGAAACAAAATAGACTTAAACACAGTCATAGCTATTCAAATATTACTGGTCCATAGACACAAGAGTTAGAACATAACAGGTATTACTTAGAATATCACCCAAGGGAGCAGGCACAAAACTTCAGGTTTTTTAGTCATCCACTGCCCAAGAATTTAGAAAATAAAGAGGCACTTTAGGACTATTATAACTAATCCTGACTGGTTATTTCTGAGTGCTGAGATTATAGGTGCACTTTTCTGACAGAAATTCCCAGTTTTCTAGAAAGAAAGTACTGTATTTTTTTTATAACTAGGGACTAAATTCCTCCATTTAAGGAAATTATGTGAAGGGTCTGAGTTATTCAAGTATTATAGTAAGGCCATTTTAAAACTTTTTCCTTGAAGAGGTTGAATCATACTGTCCCTCAAAAAAAAAATTATCTTGGGTAATCCTCATTTTATTCATTAAAAAAAAATTAAGAAATAAATAATAAAAGAGTCAAACTTCCATCTGCCATTTCCAAATGGCATTTCCAGATCTTTAAAAGGACTGTTCACAGCAGCAAGGTTAAGTGATGATAATAACAGCTTCACTGGTAGTAATGGAAGAGCTTCTGTTCATCTGGTATGTGATCTGAAGGTACACAGGAAACCCAGTGAAGGCTGGCATATGCATATACAAAATGCATATCCTTTCCGAGCAAGAGGAAAGCCAACTCTCCACTGGATTGTCATTAAAAGACAGTACATAACCACTGCTACTCATCCTTCACCCTTTCCATCTCTAATTGCCCACTCCCACCATCTTTATTTTTTCTTTCCTATTCTATCTTTAGCTTTGGCCTATCTCCACAACTGTTCCTTAGTAGGTACTCAGAGCCATTGCTATTCCCAGTGATGGCTCTATGAATTCAAAAAGGGACAATTTTGTGGGCAGACACTGTAATGTGTGGCAGAGATCTATGAGGCCTCCCATGTACACAAACATGGCCACCTCCTGGAGCTAATCCACAGTTGATTTGTTAAAACATACTGCATGTATAAGATGGATTTAGTCATTTTCCTTTGAGCCTTTTTCAAATTTTCTTGAGTATCATACCACGCTAATGTAAGTGCAGTCTGCCTGATTTCATACTGTTTTAGGAGGCAATATACATCCAAAGGACCAGGCACTCACTAAGAGTCTTTAAAAATAATAACACCCTCACCAAAAGGCATCTATCAAAGTGAGTTCAATACCATGATCTGGACAAAGTCAGAAGATGGAAGCTGTTTTAATCCAGCACCTTCAGCTACATAAGATCCATATTCTACAGCCCACTGCAAGACTGCAGCTGACATATTCTTCAAAGAACTGACATAAGGGAACTCAGCAATACCTAATGACAGACCTTTCTGAGGTTCTCAAACTGAGAGCTGTTTGCTTGGGTTTATAAAGTGCAGAAACAACTTAGGAGGCAAATAACATAAATGCCATCACTATGTTCCAATCCAGAAGTTTTCATTACAGCAAGTTTAGCTCTGGGCAAGCTGCCGCAATCAGCACATTGTGATAGCAAATACACTGACTCTGTATTTTCTTTCTAAGCAGTATATAGCACTCAGACTGTTCCTGAGAAAGATTCATGAAACAGCTCTAATCAACACATTATAGTTGGAACAGCTATATGTAACACTCACAATTTTTATGCCTTAATTGTCAAAATTGTTTGCTTTGCAGATGAACACAATCAACTTTAGCTTTCAGTAAGATCATCCAAACTAATTATCAACTGACATGACAAATAACCCCTATCCTTCCATTACCAAGGACATCCTCTGAGATTATAATTCAAATCTAGAAAAGAAAATCTAGAAATGAAGGCAAATAATAATTTACCAAAATGAACTGCAAACATAAAGCTAAATTAGAAAAAAGTTTCCTGCTTTTTCCAAAAAAATTAAAACACCATTGGTAATATTTAAAGTTTTTTCTTACTCAGAAATATAGGCAACATATGACAACATAGGGCTTAGTAAATGGATTGTCTTCTGAAAGCTGGAAACCTTAGTTTTCTTCCCAACTTACTGTTTTATGATCTTCCGAAACATTAACTTATTAACCTCAAATTTCATAGCTATAAAAGGAGATCTACAATTGTTATTTTAGACTTTGCCCCAAAGCAATAGTTTCTCAAACCAATAAAAATAACTGAATAATTACCAAAATTTTAATTGAAGAAAAAGTGAATGAAGTCCATAACATCCTCCATGTAGTAAAAAGAAAATTCAAAATTTCTTTATCAAATCCATAGTGAAGAAAAACTGAAAGGTAAAGAAGTGGCTATCTCTCGCCTATCCATGGTATCAGTTTAGGCCAATATACAGATTCTTTTCCATTCCCCATCAAAATTCAGAACCACACATACAGAGGTCTTTGGGTTTTGAATTAATATTTCAAATTTAATGCCAACTTTACTAAATTAATATGGAGGCCATCTCATTCTCAAATTACGCTGACGTTTTCAAATTTATGGTAAGCAATTATCAATAAGTCATCTATAACTTGTATACTTGTACTTTCCCTCCCTCTCTGATTAATAAAATTCATTTTTCTTCTCAATAGTCAATTGTGTGTGTGTGTGTGTGTGTGTGTGTGTGTGTGTGTGTGTGTATGTGTGTATCTACATTTAGTCCATGGTCCACACTTTGAGGAGCACAGAACAGCTAGGTTGCAGCTCCAGCAGTCAACACCGAATTCAGGTCCAACTATGGTTTGGTACCAAATAGTGGCATTTGCCCCTCTAGCTTAATTATCCAAGAAGACAATGCTGGGTCATGGCTAACTGGCACTCCTTGGATAGCTGCAGCAATTTAATGGCCTCCTACACAATTGATCTTTGCTTCGTCAACCAATCTGGGGACACTGAAAAGAAAAAATATTAGGATCATGTTTGCTCTCAGCCTCTCTGCTCTTTAAGATCCTAGCTGCCTGCTGTTTTGCTCCCCTCTACAACTTGTCCTTTCTCCCTAGAAGATAGAAATTTAGCTTATCCTTGTTTGAGAATGAGGTTGCTGGCTTGAAGATCCCCTAAATATCAATTGCTAATTGCCTTATGTTAAAATTTGTGTTACTCTGAGGTATAATCCTATGTGATTTATATTTTATCATTACTTTAGTAAAACATTTAACAATTTTTAATTATATCCTCCAGGATTTGATGGAGATCTACAGACTGTGTAATAATGTTATTAGGTAGAATGAATCACAGACCCCCCAAAATTGATCAGGAACAACCTAGAGGTGGGTCTCTAACAGCGCAACACAGAACCTGTCCTCAAGCTTAAATTTTTTCAAACTTTTTATCAATACCTTGAATAATGACACATATGACTTTCTTACCAAGGATTGTACCTTAGAGTCAGAATCAAAATTAAGAGAGAGGGATATCACAGAAACCAAGAAAGAAGAGAATTTTCAAAAGCCAGAAAGTTAACAATATTTCCAACTTAGAGAGGGAAAGTCAAGAAAGATAAATAATGAACAACGTCCCCTGGATTTGGAAAGAATAGGTCATTATTGACTTCAGAGCACTTTTGATAAAGCATCAGGGGTAGAAATGAGAGGATACAGAGGTTTAGAAATGAAAAGAGATAAGACAAGTGAGAGGATTTAGTGGGGGAGAGAGAGAAAGAGCAAAAGAGACAGAAGAAAGAATGTTAGTTTTAAATGGGAGAAACATGAGTAGACTCATGTGGAAGAAAGGCACCAATAAAGGAGAAAGATTGAATAGACCAAAGTCTTGAGATAAAGAGAATGGAACAGAATCCAAAATCAAGGAATTCAAAAAAAAAGAATGGATACTAACTTGAGCTTAGGAAAGTATAATCCACACACATCAAGGAAGGAACCAGTCTAGTCTGCTCTAGGCTGGGCATAACACGTTTGGAACGTTATGTTCAGCTCAGAAGAGCCTTTTAAACAGAGTTTCTGATAAAGTGTCCAAGGATAGGTAGCCATGATTAAAATAATCTGGACATCAATTCTTTTAGAAATAATGGAAATTTTCTTACCTGAAAAGCATGATGACATGAAAGTTTGCATTCATAAGTAGTAAGAGAATGGAAAGGTCTCAGGCATAAAGAAGGGGTTCTTATTTCTTTACCATAGAAATAAAGTGGTACAGAATAATAAAGACACTCAAAATGTGTTCATTCTGGTAAACGATAAAAGACTAGAGTTGTAGAGCTAAGAGGTCATGGTATTTCAAGGGACACTAATATAGATGTTGAATTCCACACAAAAGAATCATAGAAGACACCATGACACAACTGCCCTTTATCCTTCATTAGAAGACCCCCAGTGCATACTATGAATAAGCCACTGTATGACTCTATTGGGAAATTTTGTTCTGCTGAATGTACCTTTAAATGCATTGGAGGCTGTGGGATGGAGGAAACAGCGAGTGGTGTCAGGGAGGCTTGATTCACTAAAGAGACATATTTGGAACTATGCAGAACTGGAAGACTATAAACTTTAAAAAAGTGCAAATCTGATGCATATTAAGTACCAGTTATAAAGGAAACAGGGGTCAGCTGAAGGGCTCCTCAAATGGTGGAGTCAGAAAGAGGATAATCAGTAATTAGAAAATACTTGCAAGATGTACTTCCTGTTCAAAATCTCTCTGAAAGCCAAATAAAGCAAGGA
The DNA here is from genome assembly GCF_001604975.1 of Cebus imitator. NCBI lineage: Eukaryota > Metazoa > Chordata > Mammalia > Primates > Cebidae > Cebus > Cebus imitator. The sequence goes on from NW_016107561.1 coordinate 2,833,366, forward strand.
TGAGCTGTGGTGGCTGTGAGGTCATATACCTTGAGAATAACTGCTCTTCTGGACATTTATCACCACTGTGGCTTCCCAGAGAGAGGATCTAAGGGATGTGAACACTGTACATGTGACCCTTCTTTCATCTCAGAAAACAAGCTCTCTGGGGCATGGTGGACACTTGCAAGGACTCTCTGTGGCCAGCGTCATGCAGATTAAAAGATCCGTTGATCCCCTCAGCTGTTGCTTGTTGCCTGAGGTTTTGTGCATTTCCAATGAGAAATGGCTAGTGGTAGGTCAGTTTCATTGAAAAAAATGTCCCGTAGTAAAGCTATGTGATCCTAAAGCAAGAAAACCGAAAAGATAAGTTCTCTGTGAAATTCAGTTCACTCTCAACATGTTCTACCTTTACCATAAATATATAAGCCACGGTAAGTGGCTCCACCTCTCCACTTACATATCAGAGGAAGGGACTTTGAAATCAGTGTTAGAAGACCACCTTCTTTCTTGAATGTTTAACAATCTTTCAGTGAATGCAAAATAATTCTATACTTTCACTAATTTAAAAATAACTTCCAGCCAGGCGTGGTGACTCACGCCTGTAATCCCAGCACTTGAGGAGGCCAAGGTGGGCAGATCACGAGGCCAGGAGTTCGAGACCAGCCTGGCTAACATGGTTTAACCCCATCTCTACCAAAAATATACAAAATTAGAGCCAGGCGTGGTGGCTCACACCTGTAATCCCAGCACTTTGGGAGGCCAAGGTGGGCGGATCACAAGGTCAGGAGATCAAGATCATCCTGGCCAACATGATGAAATCCCATCTCTACTGAAAATACAAAAATTAGCAGGGTGTGGCGGTGTGCACCTGTAGTCCCAGCTACTCGGGAGGCTGAGGCAGGATAATTGGTTGAACCTGAGAGGCGGAGGTTGCAGTGAGCCGAGATCACACCATTGCACTCCAGCTTGGGCAACAGGGTGAGGCTCCTGTTCTCAAAAAAACTAAAAATAAAATAAAATAAAATAAAATACTTCCAAGTCTGAATTCTAACATAGCAAGGATAATAATAAATTTAAAAGTGCTGTATTCCCTTTTAAAAATCAATAGATATAAGGACATTAAAATCACTCATGTAAAGCAAGTCACCTATTTCAGGCGTTGTCAATATTAAATCTCAAGGAAGTACCAAACTCATGTATACTTTGCTACCTCTCTGTGGTGGGCGCAATTCTAAGAATGACTTCCAATGACTTTTACTCTTTTATAATATCCTCCCCTTTGAGTGTGAGTGAAAGTGAAGTCAGAGAGTATCCAAACCTAGAAAGGATTTAATAAGTCACTGCTGCCTTTGAAGAGGCAGAGGGCTGCATGAAGCTAAAAGGGCTCTCTGCTGATAGTCAGCAAGAAAACAGAGAGTGCAGTCCAACAACCACAAGGAACTCAATTCTGCCAATAATCTGAATGATGTTGGAAGCAGACTTTTCCCCAGAGGCTCCAAATAAGAGCCTAGCAGGATAATATCTAGATTTTAGTCTTGTCAAACTGAGCAGAGAAGCCAGATACACTTCTGATCTACGTATTTTGAGATCATAAATGCAAGTTGTTTTAAGACAGTAATTCTGTAGAAATTAAATAGCAATGGAAAACTATATACCTGTACTTTCTATGCATAGTTCTGTCTATCCTAATAAAGGTAAAATTTGTTTTCTTTCTTTCTTCTTTTTTTTGAGACAGAATCTCGCTCTGTCACCCAGGCTGGAGTGCAATGGCATGACCTCAGCTCACTGCAACCTCTACCTCCCTGGTTCAAGCGATTCTCCTCCCTCAACCTCCCTAGTAGCTAGGACTACAGGCATGCTCCACCACATCTGGCTAAATTTTTTTGTGTTTTTAGTAGAGATAGGGTTTCACCATGTTGGCCAGGTTGGTCTTGAACACCTGATCTCAAAGTGCTAACATTATAGGTGTGAGCCACTGCACCTGGCCAGTAAAATTTATTTTCTACATGGTTATAAGAAAAAGATTTAATCTAAAGAGAAGAAATCAAGAGAACTCACAGATTTCACAGTAGTCGTGCACAAAAGATCTGAATTAGAATTCATATTGTATAAATATATATGAATTGCTTTCCAGAGATCTGTGTTATATACATTAAGAGGCCTACACAGCTATTTCAAAAGAGTGAAACAGGTTAAATCAATAATACCAAGATATGTTAGTTATAATATATATAAACATATATATATATATATATACACACACACACACATACATACATATATATATATATATATGCATACATATATATATATATATGTAATGTTTTAATGGGACAGCAAATAATAACTTTTCTAGTTTAAATCACTGGTAGAATAAAAACACTCTATTTTCAACAGAGAAGTGTGAGTCAATAGATACAAAGGTCATTATTTGATCAAGGAATAACAAGGAACCAACACAACTATTCACCATTTATTTCAGTATGTTATTGCTTTAGGGAAATTCAAAAGAACATTTTTTTTCATACTTGATCTTTGTTGTTCAGTGGTTCATAGATATGAAAGGAGTTTTGAAAATGCTTGGTGGTCTTAAAAACTTATAGTATGAGGTTTATTGCCTTATAACCCATAAGGTGACCAAACTATAAATATCTTTCTACCACTGCAGATAGTTCATGTTGAAATAAATCAAAGGATTCAATATACCACTAACACTTGATGGCCTTTCATTTTTTTATTTTTTCTTTATTTTTTTCCCAACTGAGGTGCCATGGCAGCTTTCATTTTTTTATGAATATAAAATATATTCATATGCAAATCTTTTTTCAACTCAAGAAGAGGCAGAATGACATAGTGGTTAAATGTGTGGGTTCTAGAATTAGCCTTACAGAGTTAACTCCTAAGTCTACCACTTACTAGGTGTGTGATCTCAGGAAAATTAGGAACTGCTCTGTGCTGCCAAATCCCCTTCTGAAAATGAGGAGAATTAAGAATACATACCTAACAGGATAGTAGCAAGTGTTAACTACATTGATAGGTAAAAAATCTTGTAACAGTTCCTGGATGACACTAAATACTCGATATATCTTAGTTATTATAAAAATCGCCACAACCTTTACGTAAAATTTGAAATCTTAACAATGGATACATTTTTTAAACAAAGGTCTAATGTGACAATGATGGCTCACTACAAACTTTCAACTGTTTCCTCTGCTTGCCCTATACATTCAAGGTCATTTATTTGACGCCTGCTTGTAGATAAGACAGAAATCAGATGGGCTGAGTCTGACCCACCTGAGTCTCAAACATTAGACCAAAAAGGTAGTTCAAAGCCGAATCACCCTTTGAGGTAGGTGGTGTGACCACCTCTGATTCTGAATCCTAATTAAAAACATAAATGACTGGCCAAGGAAGGCCCAAAGGCACATGAAGGACATCAGTGAGACTTGAATGAAAAGCTTGTCAACTTTCTCAAGTTTCCACTTGAAATAAATACACTATTATCAACAACAACAGCAAAACCCTGAGAGCTTTGTTTCTTTTGCAACCTTGAAGTAAATGAAAGCATTATAAGGCATCCCAACAATAAAGAGCATGGGCTTTGGAGTCAAACATACCTATTTTCATGGCACCCCTCTGGGTCTCAGTTTCCTCACTACTAAAGTGAGAATAATACTAGTATGCACCTCAGTGAGTAGTTGTGAGATTCACATGACATAATGCAAGAATGTACATAATGTGTGATAAATAATGAACTCTCTGAGGTAGAGATGTTGTAACAGACATTAGCTGTTAACATTATCAGTAAATGAATGTTTTACTTCTAGGTGAAATCCACCTCTTCCATGTAAAAAGCTATAGGATTTGATAAGCCTCACTCAGACTATCAGTAGTCTCACCTTTGTGATTTAGGAAACTTTAAAAATAGGTAAAGAGCTATGGAAGAGGGTGGGGAAAAGCTGTACTGTCAGCTCCAATGCATGACTCAGAAATGTCACATTGCACCTGCATATGACATTACAATCCAAAATTATTCTATTGAGCTCCTTGGAATAAATTAAGGAGTCTAACACAGAAAAATTATGAAATATAGAATATGAGAATCTCAATTAGCTGGTACTTCTCTGTATATATCCAAAGCAAGCCCTTGACTATGTGAGAAATGAAGTGTTGGGTCAAATGCCTCTTCTTTCTGTTCAGAGGATTCCAAAAGTAATCCTATCCCTTCTACATTGAAAGGTACTTTACAAATATTAATACTCAGAAAATTCCCTGGTTAAGTAATTATAGTCAGGGTTTTTTTTAAAGTTTTATTTAAAAAATAATTCCCATGTACAGGCATACCTCAAAGACATTGCGGGTTCGGTTCCAGACCACCGAAGGTCCTCTCAAACCCTGCCACTGCTTTATCAAGTAAGTTTATGTAATATTCTAAATTCTTTGCTGTTATTTCAACAGTGTTCACAGCATCTTCACCAGGAGTAGATTCCATCTCAAGCAACTATGTTTTATGCTCATTCATAAGAAGCAATTCTTCCCCCATAAAGAGAATATGCCAGTAAAGTGAGTCACATTTCTGGTTTCTCAGTACACATAAACGTTATGTTTATACTACATAGAGGTCTATTAGGCATGCGATATGCCTTATGTCTTTAAAATAGGTATATATCTCAATTAAAAAATACTTTATTGCTAAAAATGCTAATAAATATCTGAGACTTCAGCAAGTCATAACCTTATTGCAGGTGAAGGGTCTTGCATCAATGTTGATGGCTGTTGACTGATCAGGGTGGTGGTTGCTAACGGCTGGGTGGCTGTGTCAGTTTCTTAAAATAAGACGACAATGAAATTTGCTTTATTAATTGACTCATCCTTTCACAAAAGATTTCTCTGTAGTATGTGATGCTGTTTGATAGCATTTCACCCACAGTAAAACTTCTTTCAAAACTGGAGTCCTCTTAAACCCTGCCATTGCTTTATCAACTAAGCTTATATAATATTCTAAATACTTTGTTGTTATTTCAACAATGTTCACAGCATCTTCACCAGGAGTAGATTCTGTCTCAAGAAACCACTTTCTTTGCTCATCCATAAGGAGCAACTCTTCATCCATGTGAGCTTTATCATATGATTATGGCAATTCAGTTACATCTTCAGGAAACACTTCTAGTTCTAGTTCTGCTATTTCCACTGCAACTTCAGTGACTTCCTCCCCTGAAGTTTTGAGTTCTTCAGAGTCATCCAAGAGGATTGGAATCAATGTTTTCCAAATTCCTGTTCAAGTTGATATTCAGACCTCCTGCCACGAATCATGAATGTTCTTAACTGCATCTAGAATGATGACTCCTTTCCCTAGAAAGTTTTCAATTGACTTTGCTCAGATCCATCAGAGGAAACACTGTTTATGGCAGCAGTAGTCCTAAGAAAAATGCACTTCTCTTGTCTCCTAGGCTGGAGTGCAATGGTACGATCTTGGCTCACTGCAACCTCCACCTCCTGGGTTCAAGCAATTCTCCTGCCTCAGCCTCCAGAGTAGCTAGGATTACAGATGCCCACCACCATGCCTGGCTAATTTTTGTATTTTTAGTAGAGATGGGGTTTCACCATGTTGGCCATGCTGGTCTCAAACTCCTGACCTCAGGTGATCCACCCTCCTCGGCCTCTCAAAGTGCTAGGATTACATGCATGAACCACCACACCTAGCCAGAAAAATGCACTTCTTAAATATGAAGACTTGAAATTACTCCTTGATCCACAGACTGCAGAATGGATGTTGTGCTAGCGGGTGTGAAAACAGCATGAATCTTCCTGTACATCTCCATCAAAGTTCTTGGGTGACTAGGTGCATTGTTGACGAACAGTAATATTTTGAAAATAATCTTTCTTTCTGAGCAGAAGATCTCAATAAAGAGCTTAAATTATGAAGAAACCCTGCTGTAAACGGATGTGCTATCATCCAGGCTTCATTCTTCCATTTATAGAGCACAGAAAGGGTAGAGTACGCATAATTCTTATGATCCCTAGGATATTCAGAATGATAAGTGTGCACTGGCTTAAACTGAAAGTCACCCACTACATTAGCCTCTAATAAGAAAGTCAGCCTGTCCTCTGAAGCTTTGAAGCCAGGCATTGATTTCTTTCTAGCTATGGAATTCCTACATGACAGCTTCTTCCAATAGAAGGCTAGCTCATCTTCACTGAAAACCTGTTTTTTAGTGTTAGGGGCCTTCATCAATGATCTTAGCTAGATCTTGATAACTTGCAGCAGTTTCTACATCAACACCGGCTGCTTTAACCTTGTCCTTTTATGTTATAGAAATGGCTTCTTTCCTTAAACCTCAGGAACCAACCTCTGCTAGCTTCCAACTTTTCTTCTGCAACTTCCTCACCTCTCTCTGCATTTCAATAACTGAAGAGTTGGAGCATTATGCTGTATTAGGCTTCCGCTTAAGGGAATGTTGTGGCTAGTTTGATCTTCTTTCCAGACCACTCAAACTTTCTCCACATCAACAATAAGGCTGGTTTCCTGTCTCACCTCTCATGTGTTCACTGGAGTAGCACATGTAATTTCCTTCAAGAAATTTTCTTTTGCATTCCCAACTTGGCTGACTGTAAGGCACAAGAGACCTCACTTTTGGCCTATCTTGGCTTTGGACATGCCTTTCTCACTAAGGTTAATCATGTCTAGCTTTTGATTTTGAGAGACATAGGACTCTTCCTTTTACTTGAACACTTAGAGGACACTGCAAGGTTATTAAGTGGCCTAATTTTAATATTGTTGTGTCTCAGGGAAGAGGGAAGCCAGAGGAAAGGAACAGAGCAAGGGAAACATCCAATCAGTGGAACAGTAAGAGCAAACACACACATTTATTCGTTAAGTTTGCCATCTTATATGTGCTCAGTTCCCGGCAACTTGTAACAGTTACAATAGTAACATTAAAAATCACTAACCACAGATCGCCATAAAAGATATAATCATAATGAAAAAGTGTGAAATATTGTGAGAATTACCAAAACATGACAGAAAGACACAAAGAAAGACATACTGTTCAGAAAATGGCATAAATAGCCTTACTGGATGCAGGGTTGTCATAAATGTTGAATTTGCAAAAAGCACAATAACTGTGAAGTATAATAAACTGAAGGACAATAAAATGAAATATGCCTGTATGTGTACATAAAACAATGAATTATTTTAGAATGAACACTTTTACATCACCACACAGGTGAAGGCAAAGAACACTGCAAGTACTCCTGGAAGTACAGCACACTCCTTCATAATTACAACACTTGACCAAAGGTAATTCCAATCCCCATTTTTATCATAATTGTTTACTTGCTTTGCTTAATAGTTTACATAAATTTACATCTCTTCATGCTATAGTTTAATGTTGCCTGTATTTGAACTTTACTCAAATGGAATCACCCACTATTCACATTTTCGTGTTTGGCTTCTTTTATGCAAACATTACATGTGTGTGATTCACGTAAGTTATGTATACCTGTAGTTTCTTCATTTTCACTGCTGTATACTGTTCCACTTTATGGTTTATCAAAATATATTAATCTATTTGTTGCTGATGGACACTTGGGTTAAGTATTGAGTTTTTATGAATAATGCAGCTATGAACTTCTTGTATATGTCTGTAAATGCGCATGCACACATATAAATATATTTGGGTATACATCTGGGGATAGAATTGCTGAATTTTTAGATATTCACATCTTCACATTTAGCAGGTTATATCAAATTTTCCCAAAGTCATTGTATCCTAAGTATTATTTATAACAAGCTTATAAATATGATAATTTGTTCAAGCTGAGTCATAGTCTATGGGCATGGGTGCAAAATAGTTCTGTAACTGAAACTATAATGAGCATGGTCCCAGCTTTATGATGAGAAAATTTATGGTTATTTACATGTCCTTCTAGCTAGGTTTCCATGTAGATAGATGATTCCAGCAGGTTGAATCAGGGTAGGTTATGAAATTATTCTACTGCTATGCAAGTAGAATCAGCCTGAGTAATTGACAGGCCAAGAATAGTACCTCAAAATTCTGTTCTGACTTGGGACCAGAGCTCAGCACACCTAATGAGTTTCTACAGTTCTTGAATATTGAAAGCTAATGTTCTAGGGGACAATAACACATGCAATAAAAGTTTTGTCATCTATAGAGTAAACTTAGTGCTAGACTCAGTCCCATGGTGTCTTCCTAGTTGGACTGAAATCTGGAACTACTGCTTGTGATATGGCAATACATCAGAAGGCAGCTGCATCCACAACATCTAGAACAGAGTTGGCACATATTGGAAACTCTACAAATAGCATTTAAATAACACATAAATACACTGTGAAGTAAATAAGAGCGAGGAACAGAATGGTAACACCGGGTATTACCACCCCCACCAACCCCCTACCGCAGTCCCCTCCTAATGATATTCTGTCTTGCAAATGCCAGTGAGTTTCCCTTAACTCTGCTCTCTGCCTCCTCAATTCAGTGAGTTGACTGGGCTCTGTTTCAGTTCTCCTTCCTGCCCCTTGGCCTGGAATCAGCCTCAGAGAGGAAGCTGCGACAATCCTTGGGCTGGCCTTATTGGCTTTCTTCCTCTCAGGTCTCACAGTCCTATACTGCCTGTTGTCTGCTTTCTGAAAACAGTTGTTACATATTTTGTGTTTGATTTTCTAGTTTTTTATTACAGGAAAGAAATTCTGGCAGCAGTTAAGCTTTCATGGAAGAAAGTGCAAGCCATTTTCTTAACTTCCCCAAGAGTAATAAAGAGTGTTTCCAAGGTCATTGTAAATGGTACTGTGATAGTAAAAACACACACGTGCACACACAAACCCAATTCTTATCTTTTATAGGTTCTATTAATTTATGAACTAAGTGATATAATTTCTGGAATTTGCTCCAAAAACATAGGTAAGGGTAAAATTGCATGTGTATATACATTGACCATGAATTGATAATTACTGAAGTTGGATGATGAGTCAGTGGGAAGCCACTGAGTTTACAGTTAGGTAAGACATTAACAAAATTACCATGGTATGGTAAAAAAGAAAACTTGCTTACTCATTTTTATTCATAAATGGACATTTACAGCAATTAGAAATCCTGCTAAACATATGGTTCCCTTTAAAAATCAACTTAAAAGAGCTCCATCTTTGCCAAATTTATAAATTGTGAGCTCTGAAAATACTTCTTAAAAAAAAGTTCTATCAAAAGAGCATCTCAATGCCTACTCTTTGCTAGTAGAATAATGTTGTTTGCTTCTATGACATATACATTCTATGTCAGAGCTAATTTTTAAATAAATTACTTGCCAACAAAATATTCAAGCTCCTTTGGGCTTCTGGCAAGGCTCCTATTATTATATCAGAAATATCGTTAGCTACCAAGACATAAAAGAATACTAACACACAAAATAATGCATTTTACATGCTGCTCTCTGTGAACAGCAGAATAAACAAAGAGCACCATTCAAACTCAAGTCAAGCCTATCCTCATGCTTACTGCTCACTAAAGGTCTGCCAGAAGATTGTAAATAGGCTGTAAACCCTGGGTTCCAAGCAGCTCTCAAAAATCATTCTACAAACTATTTATCTAGCAGCCATTTTATATATCCCCAACAGAAATTTAATCCTCTGGTCACTGTGCTATACACATATGCATGAACACACATAGATGCATACACCCAAACGAACTAGAAATACATTATTCAATGATTGTTCATCCTATGCCGCTACATCTGTCAAAGTGAGGACTTACATACATAAAAAGATTAAAAGTGATATGGTTTGGTTGAAACACTATACCAAATAAATTTGAGGTAACTAACATCTAACTTTCCTTACTAATCTGATAGGCTTCCTCTTTCTAGTGGTGTGTCCTGACTTGGGACTTGGGCATAACAAATTATTCACTGCCCTTTAAAGTTCAAACCTAATGTTCACTCACCTTTTTTGAAATAAGGCAATGCTGCTGGAAAAGGTGTCATTTTAAATTTATCTCTATATTTTCATACTCTTCCAATGACATATATTTTACCCAGGAATGTGAGTGTATGGGATAAAAGGGAAAGACACTCAATAATGCACTTTTGGAAGGGTTGAAGACTCAGCTGGTAGGCACAAAATGTCTTCTTGGTGATTGTTTTCCTCCATTGAATCTCTTTGATGGAGTATCAAACATTTGCCAAAATGCTGCTTTAAAAACCTCCAATGGCTTCCTGTTGCAATGAAAATAAAGTCCACACTCTTTACAGTGTCTAGTGGACTTCCATGATCTGGCCCCTGCTCACCTTTGTGAACTCACACCTTACCACTCCCCAGACTGCCCATTCAGACCTAGCAACAGTTTTGGTTTCTCCATGAAGCCAAGCATCTTCCTCTTCTTGAAATAGATCTTCTTCCCCGAGATCTTCACATGGCTAACTCTTTCTCATCATTAAGGTCTCACCTGAACTGTCATCTATTCAAAAGGCCTTTTTCTGATCATTCTTGGTAATATAAGTACCCACAGCCCCTACCTCAATTCACTCTCCATTCTACTTTTTTCTTTGGTGTTCTTTAAAGCATTTATCTCTATCTAAAATATTATTACATATTTATTTGAGTGTTTATTAGCTGTTTCTCCCATTGGATTATATACTACTTGATAGCAAAGACTTTTTCCATGTTGTTCACTGCTCTATCTCCGGTACCTACAGTAGCATATGGTATCTAGTAGGTGCTCAATAATATTTATTGGATAAATAATTGAATATTTATGTTTCAGTTTGTACAAACTGTGTTATATATTCTCTCTTTTAAACTTGACAAAGTCATTGGGCTATGATGTCTCTTCATTCTTAATTTTCTGAGGTTCCCAAGGGCAGACAGTATCTCCCTGTATCGCCACTGCTTAGCTTAGTGACTGGCACATAGCAGGTGTTCTATAATTACTTAATGAAACATCTCCTGAATAAATACATGAATGAGTCCATGACTGTAGCTCACACCTGTAATCCCAGCACTTTGGGAGACCGAGGTGGGAGGATCACCTAAGGTCAGAAGTTTGAGACCAGCCTGGCCAGCATGGCAAAATCCCATCTCTACTAGGAGTACAAAAATTAGCCAGGTGTGGTGGCAGGCACCTGTAATCCCAGTTACTCAGGAGGCTGAGGCAGGAGAATCGCTTGAACCCAGGAGGCAAAGGTTGCAGTGACATTCCACTGAACTCCAGCCTGGGTGACAAGAGCAAGACTCATCTAAAAATAAAAAAAAAAAAGCATGAATGAATGAGCTTTTAGGGATTTTTTTTCATCTGATCTGGTCATGACTTAAGAATGGCTCCTGCTACTGCAGTTTACAAATATAGCCAAGGGCATACATAAAAAGAAAGGCGTAATAGTCACTGTCGATGTCCTACTCAGACTCCCTTTACCCAGGGTTTATCAACCTTAGCACTAAGGACATTTTGAACTGGATAATTCTTTGTTGTCAAACAGTTCTTCTGCATACTGTAGGATATGTTCAGCAGCATCCTTGGCCTCTACCCACTACGTGCCAATGGCAACACCACCTCCACCCATCCCCACGTCACATTAATTAAAAATATCTCAGACATTGTCAAGTGTCTCCCACAGACAAAATTATCCCCGGTGAGAACCACTGCCCTTTACATGCAGTGGATCATCTTCCAGCTCTGTGAGTGTTGGCTAATAAGAGCTGTATCCTTCTCCTGAGAATTATCTTCAGTCTCTTGGAGTTGCCTTTCTGGAAAAAGTCCAGCAGGCTATGCTCTCCCTCCAACGATAGCTTAAAGCAATGAATGAAAGGTAAAAGGAAAGAAACAAGATGCCTGTGGGTCCTGTAATTCTGAGATGCTGTTCATGCTTCACAGCTCCCAGAGGAATCAGATAAAGGCTAGACTTCAGGGAAAACTACACCTTTGTTTAGCTTTTCTCCCTGTGCTATTCTGCTTTCCTCACTCTCTTACAGGACTCTCTTGAGAGCACTCCTTTAGTGAAACACTTGCCTAAAAATTGCCATTTTAGGGTGCTATTTCTAGGAAATCCTAAGACATGTAAGAAAATAGGTAAGGAGAAAAATAAATAAAACAATGCTTAAGCATTAGAAATACATCCCCAAAATTTGAGAGCCAGGCTTTATTCGGGTATTAAGTGCTGCTTTCTGCAGAAAGAGTTAGTCCAGGACTTATTCAGTACTTACACATGGAATGTTAACAGGGTGTGGACAGATGTGAAGGTGTATAAAGGTGGCAGCTCACTTTTTCTACTACTTTCTGCCTTTCAAGATTTTCAACGTTGATCATGAAAACATGAGCCACAGTTTCGCTTTTTTTAATGGCGAATACACAATACTAACTGATTTGCAAACTCATATGACTCTCATTCACCACACATCTTGCACTTAAGGCAAAACCAAGAGCACAACTTCCTCTATATGGAAGCCACAGATTTCCCACCAAGAGGCTTTTGTTAACACTGTATCTTCTTTCTGGAACATCTTTTACCTGTGTCCAAATTTTACCTACAATTATGTCCAAATCTCAAACTCAAAATGTTTTGAAAAGGATTCTCAAATTCTCACAGCTAAAATAACTCCTCCCTTCTCTAGCACTGTTCCTTGAATTAATATGTGTTTAATTCATATAATCTCTACTAAAATTCCCTAGGACTGGATGAATGTCCTGTTCTAATTTCTATCCTTTTTAACTCTAGTCTTATATAATATTTGTCAGAGAAAAAAAAATAAATGAATGGATGAATGTATCAATCAATGATTGATTCATTCTGTGGAATCCTGTTTTCCTTTTTGGTAAAACTTGTACAAATAAATGATTGTAGATAATCGTAAGAAGCATTGAATAACAACTCATGTACAAAACCATGTCTTTAAGGAAAGACAAATATATCAACTAATATGAATATGAGCATTTATTTGATTTTTTAAGAGTTTTAGTCATACATTATGTTCCCAAACTAATTTACAAGCAGCTGTGCTTATTTAATAACAAGGTACCCCTGATTTAGAAACTCCTAAATGCCGGTCATCAGAATAAATTACCTAACAAGTATGTTAAAAATACAGCTACCAGCCGAGCGTGGCAGCTCACGCCTGTAATCCCAGCACTTTGGGAGGCTGAGGCAGAAGGATCACAAGGTCAGGAGTTTCAGACCATCCTGACTTACATGGCGAAACCCCGTCTCTACAAAAATACAAAAATTAGCCAGACGTGGTGGCATGCGCCGGTAATCCCAGCTACTCAGGAGGCTGACGCAGGGAAATCGCTTGAACCTGGAAGGCGGAGGTTGCAGTGAGCAGAGGTCACACCACTGCACTTCAGCCTGGGCGGCAGGGCTAAGGTTCAGTCCCTTTTGATCTGAGGTGGGCTGCCTGGCTGCTCAGGCAGGTCTGATGACAGCTACCCCGTTTTGTACCAAGATTCTTAAAGCGGCCCCAATTCTCTCTGTCCTCCCTTGTTCGGCTTAAGACCCAATTTCAGTCCCATCTCTCCTTTAGAAACTTCAAATACATATATATATATAATTATCTTTTATTTTATTTTATTTTTATTTTTTTGGAGATGAAATCTCACGCTGTTGCCCAGGCTGGAGCTCAATGGCGGAATCTCAGCTCACTGCAACCTCTGCCTCCCAGGTTCAAGTGACTCTCCTGCCTCATTCTCCCAAGTAGCTGGGATTACAGGCGCCTGCCACCACGCCCAGCTAATTTTCATATTTTTAGTAGAGACGGGGTTTCACCATGTTGGCCAGGCTGGTCTCGAACTCCTGACCTCATGAACCGCCCACCTTGGCCTCCCAAAGTGCTGGGATTACAGGTGTGAGCCACCGAGCCTGGCATTTTTTTAAACTTTCATTTTAGGTTCAGGAGTATATGTGCAGATTTGCTGCACAGGTAAACTGCATGTCAAAGGGGTTTGGTGTACAGATTATTTCGTCACCCAGCTAATGACCATTCCAAATTGTTTCCTTCTCTTTTTATAAATATAGCATTAGAGAATAACTGGGGGTAACTGCCAAACCGAAAACAAATGCACTTTCCTCTTCGTTTTCTTTAGTGTGTGATTAGCACCTTCTTCCTCACTATTTCACTTATTTAAACCTTTCATGCCCTAACTTAGCTGTAAGTTCCTACTGGGGAAAAACTAGTGAATCCTTACTTTGATTCTATCTCCAGAATGCTGACAACTTTATCTATTTTGGAGTTAATAAATTATTCTTTATTTATGTCAAAAATAGTTTAAAACCCTGTAATCGCTGAAATACAGAACAGGAAAAGCAGGGTAAGGCATGGTGGCACACACCTATAATCCCAACACTTCGGGAGCCCAAGGCTGGTAGATCCCAGGAGTTCAAGATCAGGCTGGAACATAGTGAGACCCTGTCTGTACCAAAAATGCAGAAATTAGCCAGGCATAGGGGCATGTGCCTGTAGTCCCAGCTACCTGGGAGGCTGAGGTGGGGGGTTGACCTTAGCCCAAGAGGTCAAGGCTGCAGTAAGCTGTGATCATGCCACTGCACTGCAGCAGCTTGGGTGTCAGAGCAAGACTCTGTCTCAAAGAAAACCAAAACCAAAACCAAACAGACTATGAGAAGCATGGAATCAGTGTTGTAAGGCTAAAAGGAGTAGTGAAAGGAATAGTGAAGAGCAGAAGACTTCCTGAGAAAGCAAGCATCTGTTTTAAATGGAGGCCACACCTTTGTATCGTTCAACTTACTACAGTTGAGCAAGGGTTAGATTGTAGGTGTGGAGAATGATAGACAATTTAGGAAGGATCTGTTACTTGAACGTGATGAATCGCATTAGCATTCCAATATCCTGTGACATCTGCATGAATCCACAAGCATAAGGATACCAACTCTTATCACTCACACAATGGTCTCTGAGATCAGTACTGAATAGAGTCCCCCAGTTCCACCTGAGTCAGGCTAATCCTGTTGCAGTCAAAGAGGCAGAGCAATTCTCTCAGACTCCTCCCTTATGTGCTACTTCTAACCTCAGGGCCGGCGTAGAAGCTTCCTCTAGACTACCCCCTAAATATTGGTTAATATAAGGAAGGAGTTGGGTTGTTTATATGCCCCATGAGCCATCTCTGTTAAGCAACAAGCTCAAGAGTCAGGTAAAGTCTGTTTCTCCTTAGGACAGCATCAGCGGCTGGCATGGAAAATACGGTTACTCAGTATTATCACTACATACAGGTATTGCCACAATTTCTCAGTAAATGTTTTAAGATTCACTCTAATTAGATTGGCATATGTCATACTTTCACCTGTGAGACAGAAAACAGAATGTGCTGATGAGTTTAAACCTGGACCTAGGGATGATTTCAAGAAAACCCACACACTACAAAATGGAAATGAAGGGCTACTGGAAAGAGGAAAGGGGTGAAGAGATGACAGGAAAGAACAAAGTGAAGATTGGGTTCACCTCCCACGGTGTTAAGAAGTGAACTTTTCCCCATGGAGAGAGGATGGGCTGAAGAGACCAGCTCCTGTCTCACAGGGTGATCATACTTGGGCAGGACCAGGACAAGACATACTGTTCTGGGGCTGGCCAGCAAAGGAGGGTCTCAAGGAAGTGTCCTGCAAAGGACAGCCAAAAATTACAATGACTTAAGCAAAATAAAAGTTTATTTTTCTCTCACCTGAAAGAAGTCAGGAGTAGAGAATCTTCAGAAACTGCTAGAGTAACTTCACAAAATCCTCAGAGTCCCAGACTCTTTTATCTTACTCCACTGCCATACTTAGTCACATGGCCATACCTAGCTACAAGGGAATAAAGTCTGTATTCCAGGTGACCATATATTTAACTAATAATGAATTAGGAGTTCTATTTCTCAGGTGGGAAGGAAGGAAAGCTATTGGAAGACAAACAGCAATCTCTGCCAGTGATGTACAAACTTCTAAGGTAACACCCATGTGGTCACACCTTGTATAATCCTCTCCTCTTGAGTATGAGTGGGACCTATGACTTGTTTTTGAGCAGTATTACATTACATAAGATTGTAGCATCTGTCCTTCAGGAATATTTCTCTCTCCCAGGGATGGCTGGGAGGACCAAGCTGCCATGTTGGAAAATGCCACATGTCAAGGGTTGAGGGTGATCTCTAAGAGCTGAGGGCAGCCTCTGGCTAGCAGTCAACAAAAAATAAAGCTCTTGGTCCAACAATCACAAGAAACCGAATGCTGCCAAAAACCACAAGACCAAGAAAGTAGATCCTTTCTAAGTTGAGCCTGTAGATGAGAGTGTAGCCCTGGCTCAAACCTTGATTGCAGGCTTGTGAGAACCTAAACAGAAGATTCAACTCAGCTGTGCCCAGACTCCTGACCCACAGAAACTAAGATAATGAATGCAGGTTGTATTTAGCCCCTATGTTTGTGATAATTTATTATGCAGTAATAGAGAAATAATTTACTAATATTGAGTGCAATCAACAGATGCTCAAAATAGTGCATAAAAGGCTTAACTCAGTACCAAATATATAATAAGTTTTGATAAATGTAGGCTGCAATGATCTTCATCACCATCACCACTATCATCATCATCATCATCATCATTTCCTAAACATGGATACCTCCAATTTTGTCATCACCTCCCCTAACAACTTGGTAGCAAGGAACAAAATCCTAATAGGGCAAATAGCTCTATTCATATCACTTCTAGACTTTTTAGAAGCAACAAACTTTAAAATGTAATTGAAGTTGAATTTCCATTATCACTGCACTGGTGATTCTTATATATCCATCTGCCATTCTGTTCTAAGAATTTGCCTCTCAAGGATACAACAGTCTCTTGGTCATGCCTCATTGGGGAAGAACTGAAGAGAGTAGGATAGGACACAGTACTCTAGGGGTTCACTTAAGAAACGCAGGCAAGCCTACAGAAAAGAGACCTATCACTCAATGGAGTCAGGATGAGGAGAAAAGAAACAATCAGCTAGAGGTTAAGCAGCAAAACAACTGTTAGAATACTCAGGTCATGGAGTAGGAATAAAATATTGGAAGAATAATGTCAGAGTGAAAGTTATCAATTGCTTTGAAATCTGAATCTATACATTTTAATATCAACTAGCTGAGCCAATCTGAGCATCTGCTTAATATCCTGGTATGAGGCAACAATATCAGGAGGCAATTTAAACTTCTTTTTTAAATAGGAGAGTAAAAAATAAAGCATTTTTCCAAGCATTTCAAGGCAAAGCTTTTACAAGACCATACAAAACCTGAGCTATTTTAGATGGTAATGTGTTAAAGCAAATTAACGTCCTCTAAATCAAGCAAAGATTTCAAAGCTAAGCCATTATATATAATGGAGTGAGGCAGAAAAACAAAATCTACTCTATGAAGTACATAAAACAAACAGAAATTGCTATTATGAGACACCATAAAATAGTCAATAATTCAAAAGATGATTAAAAATAAACAACATATTTGTAAAAAAAACCTGGCAAGGGGAACATTCTAATAATGGATTTTGGTTGTTGGCTTATAGCAACTCAAGACTCTTGGAGAGAATATGAGTAGAATGGCTATTATAACAAAAACCCATTGTAGTTTTTGCTTATGTTTATTTTTATAGAAAAAATCATGTAAAACAGCATACTTTATAAGTAGGAAAAAGTACTTGAAAATAATGAAAAACTAAAGCACAGAAATGCTAAAAACAGCATACTTCTGGGAGATAAAAAATTCTTCTCCCATAAGTATGGTGGCATTAATTGCTAGGAGACATCAGAATAGCTATGTGATTTTTTAAACTATTATAATGTTGATAGTAATTTTTAAATTCTGGGAATCAGTTGGGTTTTTCTTCCCTATGTGGTTCATGCTCCTGTTCTACAAAAATAATGAATTGACTCCCAAAATGTTAGTGAACATATAAGAAAAACATCCTAACACTGTTCCTGGGTAGAAAATTCCATTTCTACAGAATTGTGTTTCATCATTTTTTTTTTTTTTTTTTTTGGCTACAGAGTCTGTCCCTATTTCTAACATCAGTGACAATATAATAACGAAGTCACTATCCCCAGGTTCCATCCCAGTAGACAGTTAGCTTTGTACGAAGAGATACATAACTGTAGTAAGACCATAGAGGTCACTAACCCCATCAATAACTGTCACTGGTCATTGTGGGAGAGGGACTGAATGAGAAAATATAATTGTTAAGGGTCTTAACACAATCTATTACCACTCCAGTACATATTCCACCAATTGTGGGTTAATAAAGTTATCCATAACTAAAAGCCATGATATTACCTTTCTGTAAAATGAGGGACTACAGAAGGGGGAAAAAGGGAGGGAGAAAAGTCCTCAAGTATTTTTTTTCCCCGAAGTTTAGTTTTTTGTATTGCTTTTTTACTCTCCATTTAAGAGACATGCTTATGATGAAATAAAAAAAATCATCCTAATATAGGAGACTTATTAACTCAAAAGTGAAGATTACAAAATAACTGAATAGGGTTCCTTTCTAATATACAGGTTAAGCAGCCCTAATCCAATAATCTAAAATCTGAAATGCTCCAAAATTCAAAACTTTTTGTTGTGACCTACATGACATGACAAGTGGAAAATTCCATGCCCAATACCCTTGCTTTCTGATGGTTCAATGTATACATTGTTTCATGCACAAACTTATTTAAATATTGTATAAAATTACCTTCAAGTTATGGTTACAAAGTATGTATAAAATACAGATGAATTTAGTGTTTAGACTTGGGTCTTATCCCATGGTATCTCATTATGTATAACCAGATATTCTAAAATCAGAAAAAAATCCCAAATATGAAACGCTGTGGTTCAAAGCATTCCAGATGAGGGATACTCAACCTGTATTTTTTTTCTTTTCTTTCTGAAGGGGAAAGAGTGTGCCTATGGTGCAATAGAGAGAACGTGGGCTTCATTGGTTACCATAGAGTTCCAAATAACATGTGTTTATTTTTTGATGACTTCTAAAAATTTACATTTTTCAGAGTTTTTACAATCAACCCATAAACAAGCTTATCTGATGCCATATAATCAAGAGTTTGTTATAATAATGTCTAATAATGTAATATTACAAAGCTATTTCTATACAAGAAAATTCAAAAGCTTCCCAGTTAAGTGTGAACTCTCCAAAATAAACAAGCAAGAAAAACAAACTATCTAGTTAGGCCAAAATAAAATCAAAGAAAATAGGGGGCACTCATAGAATTTGTGAAATGCACTAAGATTGCTACAGGCCTTTAGAAAGCATTATGCAGTTTAGAACAGTCTGTGATCACAAGGGCTGCACCTCTTTGTGCTCCATAGGGTACAAAGGTGTTGCAGCTACATCATAGCTCAGATCTAATCTGGCAACTCATCTTAATGAGAGTTTAGTTACCAATAAAAATTTGGGTAAAATTATGCCTCAGAATTCTATCTTATTCTCAGGAATATTTAAAATCCCCATACTGGGTTTTCACATGTGGCTAAAATACCCAGAGGGTTTCTGAGGGACACCATTATACCACGGTAAGGTAATTTGCTGTTTCAAATGGCAATGGTGACCAATTATGCTTTGGTACTACAAATACTTAGGGTTGACAATACTCTGGGGAAATTTCGAACCTTGAGTTTTAAGTTTTATAATGTCTTTCCACCAAATATTTTCAAACAAATTTAGCATTAAGATTTTAAGTATGCTGAGCTGTCAAATCAAGTTTTCTAATATTGCTCTTTTAAGAAAACACAGTGCATTACTTACCTTGATCAGTAACAGCAGGCATGTCCAATCCAACATCTCTACTAACAATCTACAGACACTGCCATTTTGCAATGGAAAAAAAAACCTTTACTTTTTATACAGCAGAGATAAGCCTTTCAGATGGCAATTTCAAAGCAGATTTCTAGAAGCAACTTCTAAGGGCGGCTGAAAGAATGATGCTTTTAGCATGCTTTGATAACTATCAAAATCCCCAAATTACATAAATGCTTAATAACATGTAAGTATTTCTAACCTGGGCCTATGTAAGATACTACGTTTCCTGGAGAAACTAACAAAAAACTTAAGAGGCATTTCATCAGCACTTTAAGTTTAGGACACAGGAAAAGCAATTTGAAGACTATAGCCAGTTTAATTTTTTTTTTTTTTAAATGGCAGGGTGTGGTGGCTCACACCTAATCCCAGCACTTTGGGATGCCAAAGTGGGCGGATCACCTGAGGTCAGGAGTTAGAGACCAGCCTGGCCAACATGGTGAAACCCCATCTCTACTAAAAATATGAAAAAAAAAAATTTGTGCATGTGCTCACCCTTTTATTTTGTCTCCACATTAAAAAACAAAATTTTATTTCATGTTTTGTGGGTTTAATTTCTTCCAAAGGAGATTATAATTAAGTAAATAAATGAATTAACCTCTGGTATATCTTCTTATAATTATTGCTGATAGATAACCCTTAAGGACAAAGCCAAGGCACTCTTGCAGAATAAACATTGAGAGGAAGTAGAAATGTTCATTCTAAAAACAGCAGACTGATACTGGAGCAGACACTTAATATTCTATTTATATTATACTTTTCATACCATACTGAAAAAAAATTGTTCTTAAGTAATTATCAACAACAAAACTGAACAGTTATGTCACAAATGTAAAAGGTAAAAGGAAGGGCAGATGATAAAAAGCCATAAGGCACTCTTAGTTCTCATTGCATTAAGTTTATTACATTTGACAATAAATTTTAAATAATTCAAAAAAAGCATGAAGTTAAGATGTTGTTAATTCCAAAGCAGAAGTTGCAACAGTATAAAAATAATACTTAATCATAGTATATATATTCCAAGCTCCCACATGCCCATGGCATTCAAAATGTCAGAAAGGTTGTATTATGGAACATAGCTGCAAATTATTTGCCACTCATCCCATCAAGAAGCAGTGTCTCTTTCTACTGTCCTCAAATATGGGCCTGCCCTGCAATTGTGTCCAGTAGGATGTAGGGAACATGACACTGTGATTTCTGAGTCTGGGCCTCAATATACTTTGAAGATTTGTCCCCACCCAAATTTCATGGTGAACTGTAATCCCCAGTGCCAGCGGTGGGGCCTAGTGGGAAGTGTTTGGAACATGACAGCAGATCCCTCATGGCATGGTGCTGTCTTTGTGATTGTGAGTTCTTATGTGATCTGGTCATTAAAAATGTGTAGCACCCCCCACTTCTCTCTCACTTGCTCTCTTTCACCATGTGCTATGCCTGCTCCCCCTTCACCTTCCGCCATGATTGTAAGCCTCCTGAGGCCTCCCTAGAAGCTGAGTGCCAGCACCATACTTCCTGCAAATCCTGCAGAACCATGAGCCAATTAAACCTCTTTTATTTATAAATTACCCAGTCTCAGATATTTCTTTATAGCAATGCGAGAATGGCCTAATACAAGCCTTAAAACATCGATGGCTTCAACTTTCTCCCTTTCTCATAGAATATTTCCTTTTGGAATCCAGCCATGAGGTTGTAAGAAGCCCAGATCACATGGAGAGGTCCTAACCAAGGAAAACACATGCACTCTGGTGAGCTGAGCATCCAGTAGACAGCCAACTCCAACTACCATCCATGTGACTGAGTCATCTTCAATTTCCCAGCCCAGTCTAACCTTTGAATAACTGCAGCCAAGTCAGCACTATTTGGAAATTTGAAATTCTACATTCAACTAACCTTTAAAAGTCATCACACATCAAATTTTGTTATAATATCAAAGAAAAAATCCATAATTATATGAATAATTTAATATGATACTCCTCTCTTTTCTAACTATATATTTGTGTAAGGCGAGACTTTCTTATATAACTCAACCAAAACAATATATTACAATAAATTAAATGTAGAAGCAAACATAGAATCCAATTATTCTCATGAAGCCAAACAACAAAAAGATTTGTAGAAAATGTAATGCAATGCTACTCATTAATATTTTTGTTTGGAATACACATTTGTTTTTCAAGAAAATATGTAATTTAGGATAAAATATAATGTGCTTATATTTTTAATTGAGATATAACTCATATACCATAAAATTCACCACTGGAAAGCATACAATTCATCCGAAGCCAAGATGACCTTAAAAAAATAAGGTAAAAAACAGAGTATACAATTCAGCGGTTTTAAGTATATTCACAAAGTTGCACAAACATTACCACTAATTCTAGATATTTTGAACATCCCAAAAAGAAACGCTACACCCATATACAGTTACTGCCCATTCTCCACTTCTCTCACTTTCTGTTTCTGTGGATTTGCCTATTCTGGATATTTCATGTAAATGGAATGATACAATGTTACTTTTTGTGCCTGTATTATTTCTTTCTTAGCATGATGTTTTCAAGGTTTATTCATATTGTAATAAATATCAATACTTCATTCCTTTTTGTGGATAAATAATTCCATTGTATGGCTATATTGCATTTTATTTATCCATTAATCAGCTGATGGACCTTTGGATTGTTTCCACTTTTTGGCTATTATGAATAATTATGATGATTTGTGTATAAGTTTTCTGTGAATTATGTTTGTGATTTTCTTGGGTATAGACTAATAGTATCTTAATGAATTAATATTTTAAACATTTCTAAACTAAAAAATATCAATTATAAAATGCACATAAATTAAAGCTATTTGGGGTCCTCAACAATTTTTAAAAGTATAAAAGTTTCCTAAAATTAATAACTTGGGAAGTGCTGCTATATAAAAAGTTTTCCTTCAGTTTCTTTTTAAGAAAATATGAAAATATAATTTTCTCATATTTTAAAAAAATTATTGATTCAGAGGAATTCACAATAACTTTTAGCTTTTATAAAACATGCTATCTTGAGAGCTTTATCTCCTGGGTTATATTTAAGAAGCAATAATTACCGATTAATGCAATAATGTCATCCCAAAGAAGGTCGATGTCATGATAGTAGATGGAAGTTGTTTTCCTACAAAGATGCTAAAAAAGGTGAAATGTTTTTATCACTTTTTATAAACTGTTAGAGTTTTCTAAAGATGTTGAACTTCATCAAACACACAAGCTTTACAAATCCATGACCTAAATGGGCTATACATACCTGTGTCAATCTTTTTTTTTTTTTTTTTTTTGAGACAGAGTTTCACTCTTGTTGCCCAGGCTGGAGTGCAGTGGCAAGATCTCGGCTCACTGCAACCTCCACCTCTTGGGTTCAAGCGATTCTCCTACCTCAACCTCCCGAGTAGCTAGAATTCTAGGCATGTACCACCATACCTGGCTAATTTGTATTTTTAGTAGAGACGTGGTTTCTCCATGTTGGTCAGGCTGGTCTCGAACTCCTGACCCCAGGTGATGTGCCTGCCTCAGCCTCCCAAAGTGCTGGGATTACAGGCATGAACCACCATGCCCAGCCAAGCCTGTGTCAATCTTTGAGATAATTTTCTTGGATGCCTGCTAATTTAGTTTCTAACAAAGTTCTTATAGGTAGCATTCTTCTATCATCTACTAATTTTTCACAGAATATTCTTTTTATTAGGCATTTCACAATCATAATTTTTGAACCAATATTTTAGATTCAACCTTAGGAAAAGCTTCAAAATTTCCTATTAAAAAACACATTCAGCATATATCTTCCAAAAGATGTTAAAATCATATACTTCTAACAGTACTTCTTTGCTGTCCTTAAGTAAGTATGAATGTGACTAAATTATGATATCCTTTGGTCCATCATTATATATGTACTTCTTGCTTTCTGAATTTTTCCAAATTTTAAAAACTAATGCATGTGGTAAACCAGATCCTTGAAGGCTTTAGATCATATTTTTCTGTACATGATAAATTAAAGTTTTATCTAAAATACTAAATAGACATCAAAAATAGGAAAGATATCATAGAAAATTTAGTTATTCTTCCATTATTAAAATGACTATATTCAGTAATAAAATACATGTTCTTGGATAATAATTTACAATTCTTTATTGAGAATTGCAAGTGATATTCTCTTTCACTGGAAGACTATTCCATAGGGTGGGATAGAAATTTCCCTCTGACAGCCAATCTTAATTTTCTTAAAGGTCACACAGTTATTCCTGATTGAATCTTCATGCGACAAACGAAGTTAGAAATGTTTCCTCATTAGTACCACACCTCTCCCAAGTGTTGGAGAGAACTTCATGTGCCACATCACTCATTTAAAATGTGAATTAGAAAGAAAAAAAATCTATGCTTTTACATCTCTTGGATATAATTTTTTATTACATACACGAATCTTGTAAAAGAAAAGATAGGTTGCAATTAAACCGTATTAGAGTACACCATGAAAAATCAAATACTTTGTCATTCAAATCCTGCCCCTGTCTCTTATCAACTGAGGGACCACAAGGAAGTTACTGACCCTCTCTGAGACTTAAACACTTCATATGCAAAAACAGAAACAAATCTTTGCAGGCTAATTATGCAAAAGCAAGTAAATTATCTGATGAAATATAGGGAATCTGTATATTGCTATGTTTTTATTAAAGTTGTTATCACTATTATCACAGTAAAAAAAAAAAAATCAACTTAAGGTAACATAAATCTACCAAGAAATTTACTGCAATTCACAGACTAGAAAAGTCACTATTACTCAACTATATCAAGCTTAAAGGTAATAGAAGAAAAGGTATGATTGTCCTGGATGTAGGCTGGCCAATAAAATATCACACTTATTTTGGGGGTTTTTTGTTTATTTATTTTTGTTTTGAGGAAGAGGAGTGAAGCTATTTGGTGAAAAGGAAACTATTTTCCTCCTCTGTTGTGAGAAACCAGAAGGGGAAATCATATTTGCTGCAACTCCAAAAATTTTATTTCTTACTCAGTGATAAGCTTTTTGTACCCCATTTCCAACACATCAATCAGACTTTTTTCCTCAGACATCCTTTTGATATTCTCCCCTTCCCTGCCTGGAAGTAGACAAAGGCCTACAATGGACTCCCATATCCAACACAGACTCCCTCCATATTCGGCCCTACATTACCCTCAGCTCCTCACAAACTTTATATCACAAAAACTCTGTACTACAGTAACAATGACTTCATTTAAGAATAGATTATTGCTTAAATTTCACCATATTTAAAATAATATGTAACTCTTAAAGAAGTAACTCATTTAAGTTAAAGTATTATTTAAATTTAAATAAGTCTTATTTAAAACTTACTGATTATTTTTTCTGATGTATTCACAAGGCAGAACTCATGTATTCTAAAATGTTGTTAAATATGATAGCAATTCATTCAAAATGACAGTATTTTGAAGTACTAATTTCCTCTAATACAATTATTGGCTAACGTAAACACAATTAATGTGAAGTAAATTCCATTTCATTTTCTTAAGAGTTAATTCGAGATCAAATTTATATTATGCAAACATATTTCTTGATAGTGGTACCAACCATACATTTTTGTAAAACCAATTAGATTAAGGAAGGAGAAAGAATATTGCTGAGAAAGAGATGGCTAGAACTTAGAGCAAATATTATTATTCTCAAGCATTATTATTATTCTCAATTATTATTATTATTCTCAAATATTATTATTATCCTCAAAGTAATCAAATAGTGTCATTTTATTTGTAGGCTAGTCACACCAATTAATTTTCAATCCTTTCAAAATTAAATTATGGTCACTTGTCTGTTAGTAGATAACCTGTCCCCTCTCCACTGCCCAGCTACATTCCATATAAAAAGGCCAACTGGCAATAAAGTGAACAAAGATTGTGTGTTGTGAGTGTGTGCATGCATACTATGCCCATGTGTCTATCTGAATATCTTTGAAATAAACAATACTTACTTCAGTGAAATTATTAACATTTTGGAAATTGCTGAACATTAAGCAAAGTTAATATTAAAATTATTCTTAGAATTTACAAGTAAACAAGCAGCTATGAAGATTCACTGTTCATCAACTATTCTCAGCATTTTCTAAACATTTCCTTACATACTAGTTCTAATGGAATGATTGTAGAACTCCTCTCACTTGTCTTAGCCTGAAGTTGAAAGCCCTTTCCAAATATTTGTTCCCTCAGGCAAACTAAGTGTCCAGGTTCTTTCAGTACTTCAAACTAGAAAACTTTCAGTTGTATGCTTTTTTTTTCTTTTAATAAATCTAATGCTGAATGCTGAAATAATTCTGCAGATTTTACTTCATCCTTTCAGCATTCTGCTTTCCTTTCCTCCATATGGAAGAATTATAGAGTGAGAAAAGAATTTGCAGGAGGCTGACATTACCTTCTTCCATTTTAATCCTCTATTCCTCCTCCCACATCTTGGATTAAATTAGATTATCTACCTATTTCTTTTCTCTCTCGTTTTATTTTATTTTTTTTAAGAATACAATGCCTGGCACTAAAGTGGTGACAAATAAATACCTGATAAATGAATGAATAAATAAAACAACAGTCTCCACCCTTTTCTTTGATATAAGATCCTCCAGCCCACAATGTTTAATTAGTTAATCAAAACATTTTTTATTTAAGCTATTCAAATACTAGTCACTCTCCCCACACCTTTAAATCATCAAGGAAACTAGTTTTTTGGAAACCATTTTCTGAGTTTCTACATCTTAAACTAAGCATTTTGAGCATATTCATTCAATGCATTTTTCCTTGATCACCTATTTTGTTTACTTAAAGTCTGTAAAAGCTTTAATGTGATTTCATTAGCGTATTTCTAACCATATTCCAAATCCATATGTGATTCCATACTGCTGATCCCTTCCAATCAATATTATTATTATTATTATTATTATTATTATTATTTTGAGACAAAGTTTCACTCTGTCACTCAGGCTACAGTGCAGTGGTGTGATCTCGGCTCACTGCAGCCTCCGCCTCCCGGGTTCAAGCAGTTCTCCTGCCTCAGCCTCCTGAGTAGCTGGGACTACAGGTGCACACTGCCACAACTGGCTAATTTTTGTATTTTTAGTAAAGATGGGGTTTCACCATGTTGGCCAGGATGGTCTTCAACTCCTAACCTCATGATCCGCCCACCTCAGCCTCCCAAAGTGCTGGGATTACAGGCATGGGCCACCATGCCTGGCCCCAATCAAAATTATTATTAGAGGTTGACCAGTATCTTAAAAAGCTATATTGTCGCTCTTTCAGAGCAAACAACAGTAACAATATTTAGAATCCCCTGAATCATATAGAGTCAGGCACAGTGCCTTGCTCATAAAAGTGTCTCTAATATTCATTGATTTTATTCACTATGGGATTTTCTCTCATATTTAAGGATTCTTGGGTTAATTTTGAAAAGAATTTACAGAAATTAAGAATAAGGTAATTAAAGTTTCAATTTTGAATGTACTATTTACTCATCATCAAAAAGGATGCAGAGAATTTCTACATAAGACTCAACTGTGAAGAAAAAGGAGCCTGTACCCATTGTATTGCCTCTCAGTTAGACTCCAATCATTTGGAAGCCAAATGATTCTGTGTCAAAAACTGTCTATTTGAAATTAAATACGGCTTACAGATTAAGCTTGATAGATATAAGAATATACTCAATTGTCCTCATACTTTAACTATCTTGGAAAAATGTGCCTCTGTAATGACATTTTATGTAAGTTGATGATATGCATAATAGACGTACAAATAAAGGTTAAGAACAGTATAAAGAAAAGCGGAAATGCCTTTACCATTTTTCTTTGGCCATATATGACATAACATAGTTTCAGCTACAAATGTACAAAGAAACTTATTATTGCATTTCCCTATGAGGTTTACAGTTTCTAAGATGAAGAAAAAAGTCTAAATTAGGAAAATTGTTTAAACTTAATGTCAACAACATGAATAGAAAATGTTGATCTTGATTTCCAGAATGATTATATTTTCTACTATGTAGCAAAAAGGATAAGTACTACTTTAAATTCAAGATTATTTAGAGTTCTTCTACCCCTTGCCTGGCAAAAATTACTTGGGGTTTTATCACAAACAAGGTCTGACAACAGTATGAGTTTAGTGGTTATCCAGCAAGTGGCTGAATAATATAGATTTTTCTATGTATAATACAAACTGACAATAAGAAGAAAATGCATATTTAGCAAATGCTTTCTATATGCCAGGTACTGTGCTAAAAAGCTGTGCATATGTTATTTTACTTATCATTCACACCTATGTTATCAATGCTTTAGAAATGCAGGTGCTAAATTTCAGTCTCAATACTTTACTCAAGGTCTCAAATTTATAGGTGGGAAAGTTGGGTTTAGAACTCAAATGTCTTTGAAAGGACCAAAAATGAAAGAAAATAAAGAAAGACATTTTTGATCAATATAAATTGCAACTATTTTTTTTCTTTTTTGGAGAGAGTCTGGCTCAGGTGGAGGGCAGTGCCGCTATCTCAGCTCACTGCAACCTCCGCCTTCCAGATTCAAACGATTCTCCTGCCTCATCCTCCAGAGTAGCTGGAACTACAGGCATGTGTCACCATGCCCAGCTAATTTTTTTTTTTGTATTTTTAGTAGAGACGCAGTTTCACCATGTCGGTCCTGCTGACCTCAAATGATCTGCCTGCCTTGGCCTCCCAAAGTGCTGGCATTACAGGCTGAGCCACCGTGCCTGGCCAATTGCAACTCTTCTGATATGTGTATGTAAAGCTGGGAATTAGAATTAATGTGTCTTGAGCCTCAATTAAGCAATATAAGATGAGGAAGACATGGCCTAACAGTATTTTCTGGTAAAAAAAAAAAAATAAGAAGACATAAAGATTAGGTGACTGGAAGTATTCTGTGATTTTGCAACTGAAAATTATCTCATGCATTAGCCTGCATTAATGGAAAAACCAACAGCACAACATGTCAGATGTCATATATCAGAAAATAATAGTCTTAATGTTCTAATGAGACCATATCTGGTAATCTATTAGGCTCTCAGTACTACATTATAATGATAGTGTCAAAATGCAGTAATTTAAAGGAATTTGAATGAATAATAAAGTGTCTTGAAAGGATGACATAGGAAAAAAGAGTTGAGAAAATGCAAGACATTTGGTCTTGAAAAAAGAGGTCGAGAGACATTTTTTTTTTTTTGAGATGGAGTCTCACTGTATCTTGATCTCAGCTCACTGCAACCTCCACCTCCACGGTTCAAGCGATTCTCCTGCCTCAGCCTCCCAAGTAGCTGGGACTACAGGCGGGTGCCACCATACCCAGTTAATTTCTTTTTGTATTATAGTAGGATGTGGTTTCACCACATGTTGGCCAGGATGGTCTCGATCTTCTGACCTCGTGATCCATCCACCTTGGCCTCCCAAAGTGCTGGGATTACAGGCGTGAGCCACTGAGTCTAGTCGAGATATATTCTAATAATTAGATCCACCTTGCAATGGAATCACTCCTTTTATACACACACATGCTGGGATTACAGGCATGTGTCACCGTGCCCAGTCAAAAGGACATATTCTAATAATTAAATCAACCTTGCAATGGAATCACTCCTTTTATACACACGCACACAGACACACACACACACACACACACACACGTGTATGTATACATATGTGTGTGTGCATATGCATAGACACTTTCATATGTTGTTTTTGAGGGAAATTAACATATATACACACATTATTAAAGCTTTATGAGCCTTTCGTATTTTTAATTTTATTCCATGCCGCTCTCTAAAAAACAGACAATACCAAACCAGTTGTTTTTCATGTGACAGCTGCCTTGCCCTATAATTTCTTTATTGTATATAATACATAACAATGCCCATTTAATAAAGATTTCTTGGAGTAGTAGGTAAAAATGCTTATATAATATCCCGAAGGAATGGGAGTAACCAACAACAAGAATTTTTCCCAGGGTTCGAATTAGGAGTGGCAATTGGGAGGGTTTTAACACAATAAACTATAAATAAAGGGAGATACAAATCCAAAAACACTCTAAAAAAAAAAGATTAAAAAAAAAGCACAAGTTTGTCAAAGATGCTGAAGAAAATCTGACTTCCAAATTCCAGCATGTTTAAAGAATGGCTTCAGTGTTACAGAAATCCTTCAAATTTTAGCCAGTAAACCATGTGTTATTCTTACTTTATTAATAGCTATTTGTATAAATTAAGCCCAAAGAAACTGTGAAAATAAATGCTTTTTTCACATTATTTTTCTGAGAATCAAATATAAAACAGAAAAACTTTAACCTTCTTTCTTATATGCTCTTTGGCCCCAAAATACTTCTTATTTATGTTGCTAAGAATAACAAGATAGATTTTGCCAATACTAACTTGAAAGAGAATAAAAATGAGAATAACCCAGCTTAATAATTTATTTTTGTCAGATCCTATTGCTGGTAGTATCCTTGTCCTCGGCAAAGTAAATCAAACTTTAGCAAATCAAAACATTTCATTCTGAAATGACAGATATCAACGCATTTTCAGACAAGCCCCAATTAAATAGGATATATTCTTACATTCTCATTTCCAAATTCAAAGTCACTACATAATATGCTCTTTTTCCAGCAATTTGCCATATGCTTTATTTGGCTAGTTCTGTCTCCCGTTGGTTGATCTGTATATTATCCAAGCCAATTTATGAAGGTCAGCACTAATTTTCACACACACAATAAGGCAATGCAAAATTCACAACAAGTCCTAACAAAGCAGCTCATATCACCAAATCTTGATTATGTAGTGCTGAAAAAGTCCTCTGAGGCATTTTAATATGTTTAGAGACTAGCTTGCTACCCTCAATGGCTATTAGCAATGTGCTCAAGTCCCTATGTGTTATTACACCAACATACAAATGGTAGGATAATTGCTAGCACTGAGCTTTGGTATTTCAACCATGATGTTGATATTTATCTATCTTGGTAAAGGCTGCTATGGGAACTGATAGCTTGTTTTTAAAAGAATGGGATAAAGGAAACCAGAAAAGAGAGGGGTAAGAATAAAAAGTACATGCTCAATGTAATAATTTAAAATGAATATTAAAGGGAAATACAGTTTACAACTGTCACTTTTTATAAATATTTCATGAGTAGTTAATATTCTGATGGCCCAAAAAAACATTGGAGTGGACCACAGATACTTTGGAAAGTGAGAAACAAGAATTAGTCCTAGGGTTTCTTTTGGTCGTAAGATTCTAATTTCTGATGGTCAGGAATTCCTAAAATATCACAGTTTATAGAGCATAATCTATGAAATATATACCATCATCTGTGGACATTTTCCTGGAAAAAAAGAAAATAAATCTAATCTGAATCTAAGCAAGCCCAACAGCTCACTTCTTGTTTACAAGAAATATAGGGGATTAAGAATCAAGTTATGTGAGACCACAAAGAAGCAAACACACAAATCTATAATACGAGACAACTGGCCCAGTTTGCTTCAAAAAAAGGAGAGAGGGTATGGCAGTAGACTGTAAAAAATAAAATACAAAGGGTGATATTTGCTTGTTTGAATATCAATTCAAGTAAATCCAACAGAAAATAACATTTTTGACACAATTGATAAAATGTGAATATGAATAGGGTGTCAGATGATACTGAAGAATCAGTGTCAGTTTTGTTGTGATAGTGACATTCTTGGCAAAGTAAAATAATGTCTATTTTTTTAATGATGTCTACTAAAGTGTATATGGGAGAAATTATATGAATCTGGGATTTGTTTAAAATGCTTCAGAAATAACCACAGCTCAAAAAGGGGATAGATAAAACAGGGGTAGACAAACCTTATTCAACCCTGAGTCAGACGATAGTTATATGAGGTTTCATTATAATATTCTTTCTATTTTTATACATGTTTGAATTATTAATAAATGTTAATTTCTTATTATTAATAATTAATAATTAGAAATTATTATAATTAATAATTATTAATAATAATTTCTTATTATTAATAATTGAACTGTAACTGTATGTTACAGTTCATCCAAATATGTTTGTGTAGTGGTGGTGCTCCTGGGTAGCTCTTTTACTAGAATAAAAAATCAATATCCTATTTCTTTTCTCTGGCTTTGAGCTGAGATTCTTGCCCATGAATGGTTTTCAGGGGTCTATGAATCCCCTAGTATTTCATTTTCAATTCATTTCTATTGGAGAGAGACCATGTCATCATATTTTTCAGACATCAGTGCTCCCCAAAAGGTTAGAATCAATGGATTAGAGGCTTAATGAGAAAGATTTTTGTCTATTTCTCTTCAGCTAGAATGTTAACTAGCTCATTTCTTAACATTTTTAGCAATAATCCGAAACGAGAGTGGACACACGTTAGGACCTAACTAAAGCAACTTTATACCCTCGATTTCCAGGAATAGGCCTAGTTTATGCTTATTGCCCCGGTTTGAATGATAAATTACATGATCACCCTATCTCTAAGCCCTTCTTGAAATTTAAAATAGAAAATATCTAGAATGTTAATGGGTACTTGAAAAAGATTAGATTTTATTGTTATTTTTGCATTTGCTTTAATTGACCAAACTAACTCTCTAATAAGTGTATATGTCATTTGTTAAGTCAGTGCTTCTCTACCAATCATGCTGAATTTGCTAGACAATCGCTAACTCTACATTTTATTTTATATTCTAGCCCTCATATTAAATTATTCCCCTAAATGAATTATATACACTTCCTTGTAGCACTCCTGTAGTCTTAGTCCGTGCTTTCATTAAGTGACTTTTGGGATATGAATATCTACCAAACTACAGGTTATTTAAAGCAATTTCCCTAGGAAATTGTTAGAAACTATTCTTTTCCTTCAGAGCTAGTTTTCTTATTTATGGGGACACTAACATAGCTTCTCTTGGATCATTTGTCCTCTCTAGTGATAATCCAATGTAGTATCTACTCTGTAATGAAGACCTGACACTACTATTAATTTTATCTTAAAAAAATCAATAGATATTTTAGCTAGCCCAAAAGTCATCACTTGGCAAGTAAAAATAACTTAGAGTTCAACTATTTTAACTTGCAACTGAGTTCACTTTCCAGTATTTATCCATGCTAAAAGAATAGTTATTATAATAAGTGTTATAGAAACATCGCTTCAATTCCATCAGATAACATACAATCCCCACTTTCTGGGTGACTTGATAAGTAATGATCTGACTTCTAGTGAGCTACCTTATTTTATGGCATACTTTATATACACACATACAAATATGTATACATATAATAGCAATCCACAGCAAATAGTCTCTTCTAAACTTTCTACTGTGAAACTTAATCTTCAGTTTATGCCAGAGACAATAGAAAATAATGACTCCCCAGGAAAAAATTAAAAATCCAAATTATTTATTATAAAAAATATTGACTTTTTACTAAACTTGAATATAGCGACATACAGTATACTATTTTTTATCAAGTAGATCTGTATAAATGAAGATGATGTTGCTAGATGTCTATGCCCAGACATAAACCTTGAACCCAGAGTAGCTTGGCGGCAACAAAAGTCAGATAATATGTAGAATATGCAGGTTTAAGGAATGAGTCTAAGAAAAGAGGCAGAGTTCTTTATATCCTCATCCTCTGCCCTGATTCCTCTCAAAGGTTTAGAGTAGGGATATTTTGGCCCTCTGATGGTCAAGAAACCCCAAATTTTCAAAACAGAAGAAACTTTTGGTATCATTAGACTTAACCCCTATTTTATATATAAGAAAATTACAGCCCAAAGAGGTTGAATTGCTTGCCCAAGAGCCATGTGATACTTAACAAAAAAGCCAGGCCTGGAGAATGTATATTATATGCTATCTTCTTAAAGCTGAGGATTTAGAGAAAAACAATCTTCTATAAACTGAAAGAATCTTCTATAAACTTCCATAAGCTGAAAGAATAGTGATGTTACAATAAAAAGTACAAGGGAAACAGGTTGAATATTGAGTAGAGTTAAAGAACTTAAGGAAAACAAGCACCAAGAAAATAAGAGTTTTTAAAATGTGAGATATAGTAGGAGCAAATAAGAATGAAAATAAACACACATCTGATTTTGCTAAATCCACATTAGTGTTGTATGGACCAATACAAAAGAAAAACATACAACCAATTCTAATTGTAATGTCATCAACAGGTTCACAAATACTAAAATGTGAAAAAGTTATTGTAAAAAAATGCGAAAAAAGTCCCTCTTAGAGTCAATGAGATTTGATATATGGATAAGAAGAGAGTATTTTGAGTCAGCTACATGATGGCCATTAGTCACTTTATTTTTATTACCCCCTTTCTTTTCCCTTCTCTTTCTCCTACCCATCCTCTGATCAAGATCATCATCAGAAACGTTTTAATGAATACTTCCTCTGTGAAAATAAGAAAATCCTTCCATCTAACAGCCCTAACCAGGACCCATTCTCAGACCTTGGAACTCTTTTCTATGCCAATGTAGAAACAATCATCTACCTGTGCACTGTGATACTTGGAAATGCATCTATAGTGAATAATGATAAGCCAGCGCAAACAGTAAAACTTCTAAAAATTGGACCCTAAGGTTATGCTGAAATGAACAGATAAGAACTACTTTCCAAGTGTCATATATTTGAATAAACAGCAGAGGGAGGAACGGAAGCAGCACATGAAACATCAGCACTGAGCAAAGGCTGCTAAACACAGGGGACCTCCAAAACCTACAAGGACTTCAGCCTGCCTGGGCCAGGAATTATGAAGCCCGTTGATGCAACCAATCTTTTTCATTCTGGTTATTCTTTGCTACTCAACAAAATTCAGTCTCATCTATCAATGTCCAAACAGTGTTGTTCCCCAAGCTACTGTTTTCTTCCTCAGGTCTACTGGCCTCTACCCGTTTTGCTCTAGGATTCTCATTTTGTTGTAATTACCTGCCATTTTAAACCTAATTCCAGAACATCCTCTAAGCCTACTTCCTTCAACTAGATCCTGGCCTTCTCATAAAGAAATTCTTATTCTCTCCTCACATGACACAGGGTCATGGGTAGCACTCCTTTAATCACCATATTTATACCATTACTTTCCCAACCTTATCTCAAAGCCCTCCACCCTTACAGGCACATATCAAGTGCATCACTCTCTACTCCTTCCTAATATCATCCTTCTCTTTTCCAGATGATCACTTAATTCCTTGAAGATTTGGACACCTGACTCAGTCTTCCTTTTTACTCTAAAAAATGTTATAATCACTGCAGACTTCAACACCCATGTCAACAGCTCTTCAATAATCTATTATGCAACTTATTTTACCCTCTCTGCAACACAGAAACCACCCCTGCTTATGTTTTCATGGAACTTTCTAATACTTAGAATTATTCCACTTCCAAAATCTTAAACTACGGCATACTAGTCTCTCACAGTTGCTCTTTCTCCTGTAAGTTTTCTCACTTCTTTACTTATAATATGTTTACTTGGACCTCAGAGAAGCTTCTAGTCCTGTGGACTTACATGCCTTCCTGTTACATCCAATAGTGCAAATTGGTACTACTAGCAACTTCTTGTCTAGAAATGAAGTGGATCATCAACCAAATTCTACCGTGTACTTATAAAACCCTGCTCGGTTCCTTCAATCATTCTTCACAGTAGCTTTCCCAATCTTGTTGCTCATACTCCTACCATCTTTTTCTTTTACTTTGTTTTTTTTCTTTACTTTCTTTTCTTTTTTTAAAAAAATAGGGTCTTGTTCTGTCACCCAGGCTGGAGTGAAGTGGTAAAATCATGGCTCACTGCAGCGTCGACCTCCTGGGCTCAGGTGATCCTCCTGGTGTAGCCTCCCGGGTAACCAGGACTAAAAGTTAGCTGGCCACCACACCCAGCTAACTTTTTGGGTGTGTGTGTGTGTGTGTGTGTGTGTGTGTGTGTGTGTGTGTAGTTGGCGTTTCACCATGTTTCCCAGGCTGGTCTCCAACTCCTGGGCTCAAGTGATCCACCCACCTTGGCCTCCCAAAGTGCTGGGATTACAGGCATGAGCCACCATGCCTGGCTTTTCTTCACTTCTTATTTTCCTTTCCTCTCTCATACTTCCAACCCTATTATAATAGTCATGGGTCTGTTTGAACTCAGAGCCTTTTGTTCTTTTTCCTGGTTCTGCTTAAGATGGCACAGAGCTTGACCCTGGAGGCTTCATGCTGGATGTCTGGGAGGTGCCAGCAGGAGACTGAAAGGGAGAAAGTAAAGAGAAGCTAGGACATTCCTCTCCCCCACCCTCTGCTTCTGACAGTATCTCTACCACAGCTTGTTTCCTTCAAAAGCTAACAGACAGGATGGCATGGTTCTAGCTTCCACTCCTAGTAATGCTACCTCCTTTTTTGTCCCTCCAGATTATTGGCTTCATGCTCTTGTTAATTATTGGGTTGGTTTATAATTTCCTATTTCATTTTCAAATTCTACCATGACCTATTAACAAATTATTTGCATTAAATTCCTTCTCTTTTAAAAACTTTAAATGGCTTCTTTTTAGGATAGTTATAACTTGACTGATATGCCTCTCTATGTCCATATGAAGCCTCTCCCTTCTTTCCTCTCGTATCAAGATGCATTCCCAACCAAAAGTCACCCCTCCACATGATTCCTTGATATTATATTCTCTAGAAATTCACTGATAATTCACTTTCTCTGTCTCCCTTATTTTCAATCTATGCCTCTCTACTAACCACTTCCTCAAAATCTGTTTAAGTGGTTTTCTATCTTACAATCCAAACCGAACCAAACTTCCTCAATCCTATATTATTCTACAACTAGTATGACTCTTTTCTTTTGCTTTCTTTTTACTCTTCAATCTACTACAATCATACCTTGGCCTGCCTCCTCAGTTTATTCTAAAAAAAATTGCTCTAGTATGAATATAAATATTCTCTTAATTGCAAAATCCAATAAGTTGTTTTCAGTAATGCTGTTTGACTTATCTGAGCAGATTATTGAGCAGGCCTTCTTATTAAACCTTTTCTTTTCCTAGCCTCCATGACACCGCTTCCTCTCCTACCCTTCCCTTTTAGTCTCCGTCCATGTTCTTTTACCTATCCAAAGTTCTTCCCCCATCTTTCTTCTCTTCTAGACAACTTGTTCTTTCTAAATAATCACATTCACTTTCACAGTTTCTACTACCACATCTGTGTCAATAGCTGTAATAGGATGGTGACCTAAGAGAGCCCTCTACTGAGTTTTAGACAAGACACTTCCTGGTATATCTTCCAAATGAACTTCAAATTCATTATTTCCAAAAGAACAGTAATTATCATTTATCTTTATTCTCCTTTTGAATTTCTTATCCTTTTGAATGACAATATAATGCATTCAGACACACGAATCAGAAACCTTGGAGCCAACCTACATTCCACCTATTCTCTCACCTCCCCAATTAGGTTATTTACCATTCCATGTAGATTCTCTCTCCTTACTTTATTGCCAGATTATTTTTAAAGTACTTCAATGGCTCCCCACTACCTGCAAGATTAAAAGATCTTTTATACTTAGCCTCTGCCTAACTTTCCCTCCATTCCTTCAACCACTTTGCACATCTTACATTTCATTTAGAATATCATATTGTTTTAAACCTCTCCATGTCCTTCTTTGTGGTGCTTTCCCTACCTTTTAAAGCCTTTCCCTCTCTTGCCTCTCTATCACCAAAGAAACACTGTCTTCTCTCCAACTTTTAACTTTGCTTTCTTTTATATTGACTTAATTTTCGGAAACACTCTCTGGTGTAAGAGATGGTCACTAGCATCTTTATCCTTACTATTTCCTTCTAGCACAAAATCAAAAGGAAAAAAATCCTGTTTCCCCAAGGCTCCTACCAAAATTCCCAAGAAGACTTTGATTACATTAGGTCACATGCACTTCTGTGAATCAGTCTTCTACTATACGTGAAGTACCTTGTGGACAGAGTCTATGAGTTACTCACATTTGTATTCTCAGTATCTGACACATAGAAGACATTCACCAAATTAAATAAATGAATGGGGGAAGGAAGGAATAAATCATTTGCATATATAATGTTCTCATTCAACATACACACATCTTATAGGTGAGATAAGCTCTGGAATCTAGG
The DNA here is from genome assembly GCF_001604975.1 of Cebus imitator. Taxonomy (NCBI): domain Eukaryota; kingdom Metazoa; phylum Chordata; class Mammalia; order Primates; family Cebidae; genus Cebus; species Cebus imitator. The sequence continues at coordinate 2,871,285 of NW_016107561.1, forward strand.
TTTCTTAATTTTCAATTCTGTATATTTTCAGATTATGCATACCCACACACATACACACACATATGTAGATAACAGATACAGTGATAATGAGACTAATGTATTATTCTTATTTTTTACCTACTCTGAAATATAACTGGTAAAACAAAAAAGAAGATATAAAGTATTTTTTAGTGACTTCAAAATAGGTATAAGAAAAAAGTCACATTAAATACAAGAGTAGAAAAAGAATAGCTTTTTGGTTAAGAATACAGACATTATAACAAAAGCGATTTTGTTACTAATCCAAATTAATTTTTCAACATGCTTCCTCATTTCTACAATGAAATAAAAAAGCTTCACTTACTGATATTCCAAAGTGACTGTTTCTATTTTACTTGATAATTGCTTCCTCTTTTTTTCTATTTGTTTTCTCATCAGCTAAGCATCTCAGTATTTTCTGGTCACCAAAAAACACTTGGCAGGACTCCAAACAATCTCTCAGGAATTAATTATACTTGTTTTCACCATTTCTTCAAATTTTCTTTTAACATCAGCTACATGCTGGACAAATAATATGTACCTACTGCTTTGCATGTAATTTACATCTTATTATGATGATACTCTGTAGATGTCCCTAAATCCTGTCCCAAGATCTGTTGAGCCATTGAAGGAAAAGGAGAGCCAAGAAAGAATACCACAAATCTGTCTGCCGTAACCAATGCTCAGTATGGAATAGGCCTTCTACATAAAGTACAAGCATCAGTGTTTTTATATACTTACATATTCCTTACTATGTACCCATTATTCATCTAAGAACTTTACATATATCATTTAATGCTCACAAGATCACATAAGATAGGTATCATTATTATCTTTGTTTTATAGACACAGGACACTAAGAGGTTAAGAAATGTGTTAAACATAATAAATGGTAGATGTATGATTTAAACTCAGGCAGTCTGGGTCCAAATTGTGTCCCAAGCCACTACATCACATTGCCTCTTTAAAAGGAGCTTGGGGCCTGGGTGTGGTAGCTCACACCTTTAATTCCAGCATTTTGTGAGGCCAAAGTGGTAGGATCCCTTAAGGCCCGGAGTTCCTAGCTGAAATAAGCTATGATTGCACCACTGCACTCCAGCCTGAGTGATAAAACAAGATCCTGTCTCTTAAAAAAGCTGTGGGGCACAGCAGCTCATGCCTATAATCCCAGCACCTTGGGAGGCCGAGGCAGGCCAATCACCTGAGGTTGGGAGTTTGAGACCAGCCTGACCAACATAAAGAAACCCCATCTCTACTAAAAATACAAAATTAGGCATGATGGCGCATGCCTGTAATCCCAGCTACTCAGAAGGCTGAGGCAGGAGAATCGCTTGAACCCAGGAGGCAGAGGCTGCGGTGAGCTGAAATTGTGCCATTGCACTCCAGCCTGGGCCACAAGAGTGAAACTATATCACATGCGCACACACACACAAACACACACACACACACACACACACACACACACACATACACACAAACAAGGAAGAAGAAGCTTAGGGTTAATCAAGGTATCTTTATCTTTGAGAAAAGCAGACATGACATTATCATAACATTCCTTTGCACAGAGAAATCCTATGAAGTTAATTCTGACAGTCTCCACTAACAGTACACACTAGTGGCATAAATACATTAAACCATAGTTCATTTTGTCATGTACCTTCATATAAATACTCACTATACACACACACATGTATGTCCATGCAAAATTATAAACTTATGTACTCATCCTTCTACACACAAACACACATACAAACTCACACAAAATAGTGTTCTTTTTAAAACTGCTTTATCTGATTATTATATTTTGTGCCATTCTTACTAATCTCCATGTTTTGCATTTCTCTTTTAAAATCTGATGAGAGCACAATGAGTAACTTGAGGGTAGATATGGTTCATTAAAATGACACACTATCTTTCATGCACTACACTTTGGCAAGAGCAAAGCACACTTGACCCCAACCATTTTTAGAGATTCATGAACTAAGGAACTTCAGTCTGTTTCCAGTTCTTTTACACAACTCATCAGAATGCTGTTCTGTAACAACTGATTGATTCATGAGTTTTCCCCACCTCCCCTTCATATCCCATAAACAAAGGACAGACAGAAGAGGCTACTACTTCTCTCTATACCAAGACACTGTCCAGCAACTGTTAGAAAAGAAAGTGATTCCATAGTATATTCTATTAATTCTACAGCTGCACTTATCACACCACAAGTAACTCTCCTTTTTCTTGTCTGCATCCCCATTAAGCCAGCAGCTCCCTGAAGAAAAGGCTGTGTTTGGTTAATTTTTGGGTCCCCAGCACCTAGCACAGTGCTTAAAACATAGCAGCTGCTTAGTAAATATTTGATTCATGATACATGAACAGCTCATATTTCTGTTTTTTGTTTTCACCAATTACATTCAAACTATATTTACAATCCCTTGCAGTAAATAGTATTCTTTCACAGAGTGAAAATCTGAGGATAAGTATATGAGCTATAGAAACAAGGCAAAATAGCTCCCAAAGGATAGAACTTGGGCTATTATACATAATTGACACAGAAGGAGTATTAGAATTATACAATTTAAAAAGAAAGAACTATTTGTTTTGGCACCCTAACTTTACATATGAATTTGTTGTTTATAAAGTTCAAAATGTTTCTCATTTTTTTTCCAACCATTCTAACTGCTCAAGTTAAGGGAGTTGCCATTAAAGAAGTCTTTATTTTGATCAACATATTATCACATACATAAATATAACTTTTTAACATGTTTTCAGTTTAGAAATCAAAGATACCAAAACAGATATGAACTGAAATGTTCCAAGGAGTGAATGCACTTGATTCCTGTTAATTTCTAATTAATTAGTGATCAACTTTTATTATATGAATCTCAAAATAGCTAATTATTACTCATTTAATAAAAGGACAGGCTAGTTTCATTAACACTGTTATATACCAATAATGACTAAACTGAGAAACAAATCCAGAATTCAATCCCTTTTACATCAGCCGCCAAAAAACATTAAAGTAGGAATATACCTAACCAAAGGGGTGAAATATCTCCACAAGTAAAACTATAAAACACTGCTGAAAGAAATCATCTACAACACAAACAAATGGAAAAACATCCCATGCTCATGGAGGGATAAAATCATTATAATAAAAATGACCATACTGCCAAAAGCAATCTACAAATTCAATGCAATTCCCATCAAAGTACCATCACTATTGTTCACAGAACTAGAAAATACAATCCTAAAATTCATGTGGAACCGAAAAAGACCCCACATAGCTAAGGCAAGACTAATCAAGAACAAATCTGGAGGCATCACATTATCTGACTTCAAACAATACAGCAAGTCTATAGTTATCAAAACAGCACAGTATTGTTATAAAAATAGGCACACAGACCAATAGAATAGAACAGAGAACTAAGAAATAAAGCCAAATACTTACAGTCAACTGGTCTTTGACAAAGCAAACAAAAACATAATGTGAGGAAAGGATATCCTATTTAACGAATGGTTCTGGGATAATTGCCAAGTCGCATGTAGAAGAATGAAGCTAGGCACCATGGCTCGTGCCTGTAATCCCAGCATTTTGGGAGGCAGAGGCGGGTGGATCATGAGGTCAGGAGTTCCAGAGCAGCCTGGCCAACATTGTGAAACACCATCTACTAAAAATACAAAAATTAGCTGGGTGTGATGGTACCCGCCTGTAATCCCAGCTACTCAAAAGGCCGAGGCAGGTGAATTGCTTGAACCTGGGGGGCAGAGGTTGCAGTGGGCCAAGATCATGCCATTGTACTCCAGCATGGGCAAAAGAGCAAGAGTGTTTCAGGAAAAAAAAAAAAAAAAAAAAAAAAAAAAAAAAGGCTGGGCGTGGTGGCTCACGCCTGTAATCCCAGCACTTTGGGAGGCCAAGGCAAGCAGATCAGAAGGTCAAGAGATCGAGACCATCCTGGCGAACATGGTGAAACCCTGTCTCTACTAAAAATACAAAAATTAACTGGGTGTGGTGGCGTACACCTGTAGTCCCAGCTACTCAGTAGGCCGAGGCAGAAGAATCATTTGAACCCGGGAGGCAGAGGTTGCAGTGTGCTGAAATGGCACCACTGCACTCCAGCCTGGTGACAGAGAGAGATTTTGTCTCAAAAAAATAAAAAAAAGAAAAGAAATAATAAGAACATGAGATAATATTCAAAGCTAAAATCTTTCATCATTCATTCAGCAAATGTTTATTAAACATTTGCTATGTGCCAGATTCTGTTCTAGGAGTTCAAAATATGGCAGTAAACAAAATACACAAATTCTTGTCTTCATGAAGCTATATACAAGTGAGGGGAAAGAGACCAAAAAGTAAATAAATAATACACAGAATATGTAAATATTAAAGTAGGAATACATAGAATAAATGGGAAAAAATCAGTAGATTTTAACAGAGACTCCTCTTTGGGGTTTTTATATGGTGAAAGAAAAAAAGAACAGCAGCAAATCCTCTAGATGAGGGAAAGGTGGCAAACCAAAGCCCACTCCACAAATAGCCAGGATAATTATTGGGGCAGCGGCGGGGGGTGGGAGCGGGACAGTGACTGGGAAACAGAAAAGTCTCCAGATAGGCTTACATTGTCCACTTCCAATATGATTGGAGAGACCTGATTTGGATAAACTTAGTATAGATTTGTGCAATTTTCTCCTGCCTCTGGTAATTATGCAGTTCTGTATTTAGCTCTCTAGATTTCTTCCTCCATTTCTTACTTCTCATCTTCATAGATACAGTTCCCCTTTGATACATTTAACATCATTCCCCAAGGCAGTGTGTCCATAGTGGGCCATGCAAAAGATTTTAAGTGGTAGACAGTGTTAAAATTTTTAAATTTTATTTACAGATATTGTTGCTTAGAACCAAATTAAGGATTTTTTTTTAAGTGAGTACGGTAGATTTAAAGTAAACCTCAAGAAATAAAAACTAGTGCATATTTGGAAAGATGAAATTCCCAAGAAGGCAAATTAATAGATACATGGTCTTAAGGAAATTCAGCTTCCTTAAACTCCATTGGTTTTTAGCCATTCTAGACCTTTTTCTAGTATTGGTCTAAGTTTAATGTACTTTACACTGCAACAATCTTTTCTACTACCTATCATGTCAGTGCATAGAAAAACACAGGAAGGATTTTTGAAAGCATCATTTTCCTCAGTGTCTATTTTCCACTTGCTTAAATAGTTGTTTTCTGCTGGCTTTGGAGACCGTCATTTTTAGCACATAGATTAACAAATGCTAGTGGTAACATTTTGGTTCCTTTTATTAAATCTTTAATGGGTTTTAGCTATTTCACCTTTGCTCTTCCAACATATGTAGAAATATCATCATTGACTTTATTCCATCCCTAATACAATCATTTCTCATTTGAGTAAAACATCCAATCTGAAAAAGTGTGGTGTATTCAGTTGAATCTTACCTAGACATATTCTTGGAAACACAAGATTAGATAAAACAAAGACTGTAATGTAAAAATAAAATTAAATGTTTTAATGATAAATATACAAACCATTAAGAGTATGCAAAACATTTTCTAATACAAGGAGTTCAAGTTTCTTTCTTGAAGTACCTTTATCGAATGTTTTCCAAGAGAAAAGAAGATATGCAATTAGAAAACAGAAAAAAAGTACACTGCACAGTACAGTAAAACAGATGGTTTAGTCCCTAAGTCTATTTTTTTGGTGTATGGCAGTTATGAAGTTTTGTTGTGATCTGATAGTACATAGGTCTTCTAACACATTTGAATTCATCTGTCACTTAATTTTATGAATCTAGAAGTGCCAGCAATAAAAGTATGTGTAGCTTTCAAAATCTGTTTAAAATGTTATCAAACCAATATATTTTCCAATTAGTTAATAAATATTAATTTTAGTAATAGTATTTGCTGGCAATCAATTAGAACTTTTCTGTTCCATGAGGAAAAACAACAACAACAACAATCTTAAAACGGCAAGGTAATTACTGGCTTAAATGCAATAAAATCACTTTATAGAGACATACTTTCAGTTATACATATTATTGCATTTTTTCAGATTCAAATAATTCTTTGGCAAAAAGGTTGACAACGTTGTTATTATTATTGCCATTGCTATTATTATTATCACTTTATTACTACAACAAGCTAGAGACTCTATGGAAATAAATTACATATACTAAGGATAATTCAATATATTTGAAAAGGTAGTAAGAAAGCGAATTATAGGGGTGAAAGAAAATAAGGGAATCAGACAATGCCTGATCCATATAAAATTCCCCTATCACGAATTTGCCAGATAAACTGCCATTTTCTAAAGGACACAATGGTTCAAGCAGGGCACTCCTGACCTAGACACTCTACTCCACTCTGGCTCATGTCATACCTTACAACTGGCAACAAAGCAATTATTTACCTAGTTCCTTTATCAGAAAGGTGGGACAGTACATCCTCTCAACCATGCCCACACACAGCCCAGAGGAGATCCAAATCAGTTATTTTTTTTTTCAGAATGAAACCACCTATGTATAGTCAATCTTGGTTGGAAAAAGGTAAGCTCTTTCATCTTTTTCAGTGTCCCTATCCAGTCCTTCTGAGTGGGCCAAATTTTACAACGGTTACCCTTAATACTTATATTTATTCTTCCATATCCATCCTCACCCCTCCCATGAATCCCTGAGATCTTACACTCCTGCTACAAAATCCTGCTTCTCCTTTTATACTTTGACTTTGGTTGATGAACATTTTATACTGCTGCCCCCAACCCCCGTGTCTTGGTGTAGTTGTAGAGTACTTCCAATTATTCAGTTTCTCCATTATCACTTGTATTTTATATAACATGCCACCTTATATTTTCTATCTTAGTATATTGTATGGTCCCAGAAAGGTAGCAGGATATACATTTTGCCATACTATAGCTCAAAAACACTCTGAAGTTTTTCTAAAAAAAGCTTTACAAGATATGATAGAACTTGATAACATTACATGTTGCTATGAAAACAAACTCAATATGACAACAATCAGGGTCTTGATTGCAGATCTCATGGGAGAACTTCAAAAAAGTTGGCATCCCAAACTTCTGAATTACATCTTAGGGCCCTCTCTAATTTTGATGCTGAAGACATAGCTCTGTGACCCACTGTGGCCCCTCTCCAATCTTCAAGTGCTGCAACTATGTGGCAGGACAAAGACAAAGCGTATCTCTTGGAAATCCATCCCCTTTACTCCAACCCTGCCAACTTCTTCTTGGTTTTGTCCCTTCCTATTTCTTGTCAAAGTATACGTGACTTAGCTTCATGCTACTATTCTTACCTCTCCACCTCATCCGATCACTTTTCCATATGACTTTTAACTTTGGTTTTGTATTATACTGAGACAACATTTTAAACATTTCCTGCCACAATTCAGGGTGGTAGAATGATTTCAGTGGACTAAATGAGAGCATATTTCTGGGGCAAATTATAGTATTTTAGATGACACAGTTGTGCCTCTGACACAATCAGTTAGAAGACACAGTAGAACAAACTGAGAAGTTTCTGTGTCATCTACAAAAAAAAATAAAAAAATAAAAAACCCTTTGAAATCATAGAAAAGAACACCCTACACAGAACAAAGAAACCACAAAGGGCAACCCATTAATTGTTTCTGACGAGATCTTGCCTCTAGAAAAACTTCTATTGGTTTTTAAATCAGAATAAGAATTGGAATTTAAAATGGCCATTTGGGAGGGGATACAAGGTGGCCAAACAGGAACAGCTCTGGAGCGAGAACAACACAGAGGGTGAGTGATCACCACATTTCCAAACAAGTCATTACTGCCCACAGACCAGAAGATTCCTGGGCTGAAAAGTGCTACGAGTTTCCAGCACAGCTATTTCAGCCGGTGCAGCAGGTCTCGACACAAAAATTCACACAAATCTGGCGCCTGGAATGCCTGGGAGATGGAGCTGCTCATTAACTGAAAAAAAGGGCTGACCTGGGATGGTCCAGCTCTGTGGGGAGAAGGGTGACCGCCATTACCAAGAAAGTCTGCCATTATCAAGGCAGTCCACCATTACCAAGGCTGTCTGCCATTACCAAGGCAAACCTCCATTACCAAGGCAGTCCACCATTACTGAGGCAGACCACTATTATTAAGGCAGACCACCATTACAGAGACAGTTCTAACTGTACCTCTATAAACAAAACAGCAAGAAACAACACAGCAGCTGGGCAGAGCTTATGGCAGCTCAGTAACACCTCTGCTGGCAGCCTGTGATTAGACTACCTCCTTGCTGGGCAGGGCATCTCTGAAAAAAGGCAGCAGCATGTCAGGAACTTATAAATAAAGCCATACCTTCCCAGGACAGAGCACCAGGTAAAAAAGGCGGTTATGAGTTCTGCATTAGTAGACTTAAATGTACCTGCCCAGCAGCTCTGAATGGAACAACAGAGCTCACAGCTCAGCACTTGAGCTCCTATAAGACAGACTGTCTCCTCAAGCAGCTCCCTGACTCCCGTATATCCAAAGAGACACCTCATAAGGAGAGCTCAGGCTGACATCTGGTGAGTATCCTTCTGGGACAAAGATAACAGAAGAAGAAACAGGCAGCAACCCTTACCATTCTGTAGCCACTGCAGGTGATCCCCAGGCAAGCAGGGTCTGCAGTGGATCTCCAGCAGTCCTACAGCAGAGGGGCCTGACTGTTAGAAGGAAAACTAAATAACAGAAAGAAAGAACTTCAACATCAACAAAAAGAGCACCCACTCAGAGACTCCATCTGAAAGTCACCAACTACAAAGACCACAGGTAGGTAGATAAATCCACAAAGATGGGAAGAAACCAGTGCAAAAAGAATGAAAACACCCAAACCAAAATGCTTCTCCTCCTCCAAGGGGTCACAACTCGTCTCCAGCAAGGGAACAAAGCTGGATGAAAAATGAGTCTGATGAATTAACAGGAACAGGCTTCAGAAGGTGGGTAATAACAAACTTCTCTGAGCTAAAAGAACATATTCTAACCCAATTCAAAGAAACTAAGAACCTTGAAGAAAGGTTTGACAAAATGCCAACCAGAATATACAGCTTAGAGTAGAATATAAATGACTTGATGGAGCTGAAAAACAACACAAGAACATCGCAAAGCATATACAGTTTTCAACAGCCAAATCAAT
>NW_016107561.1:2880463-2886612 GCF_001604975.1 Cebus imitator
AAGCAGAAGAAAGGATACCAGAGATTGAAGATCAACTCAATGAAATAAAATGAGAAGGCAAGATTAGAGAAAAAATAGTGAAAAAAAATGAACAAAGCCTTCAAGAAACTTAGGATTATGACGGAGAGAATGGACCCAAGCTGGAAAACATTCTTCAGGATATTATCCAAGAGAACTTCCCTAACCTAGCAAGGCAGGCCAATATTCAAGTCCAGAAAATACAGAGAACACCACAAAGATACTCCTCAAGAAGAGCAACCCCAAGGCACATAAATGTCAGATTCACGAGGGTTGAAGTGAAGGAAAAAATGCTAAGAGCAGCCAGAGAGAAAGGTCAGGTTACCCACAAAGGAAAGCCCGTCAGGCTCACAGTGGATCTCTCAGCAGAAACCCTACAAGCCAGAAGAGAGTGGGGGCCAATATTCAACATCCTTAAGAAAAGAACTTTCAACCCTGAATTTCATATCCAGCCAAACTAAGCTTCATAAGTGAAGGAGAAATAAAATCTTTTACGAACAAGCAATTGCTGAGAGATTACATCACCACCAGGCCTGCCTTACAAGAGCTCCTGAAAGAAGCACTAAACTTAGAAAGGAACAACCAGTAACAGCCACTCCAAAAACACACCAAATAGTAAAGAGCATCGGCACAATGAAGAAACTGTGTCAATTAATGGGCAAAACAACCAGCTAGCATCAAAATGGCAGGATCAAATTGACACATAACAATATTAACCCTAAATGTAAATGGGATAGATGCCCAAATCAAAAGACACAGACTGGTAAATTGGATAAAAAGTCAAAACCCATCCACGTGCTGCATCCAGGAAACATGTCTCACATGCAAGGACACACACAGGCTCAAAATAAAGGGATGGATGAAGATATATCAAGCAAATAGAGAGCAAAAACAAGTAGGAGTTGCAATGCTAGTCTCTGATAAAATAGACTTTAAACCAACGAGAATCAAAAGAGACAAAGAAGGACATTACATAATGGTAAAAGGATCAATGCAACAAGAAGAGCTCACAATCCTAAATATATACACACCCAATACAGCATCACCCAGACACATAAAGCAAGTTCTTAATTACCTACAAAGAGACTTAGACTCCCACACAGTAATAGTGGGAGACTTTAACACTTCACTGTCAATATTAGACAGATCAATGAGACAGAAAGTTAACAAGGATATCCAGAACTTGAACTCAGAGCTGGACCACACAAACCTAATAGACATCTACAGAACTCTCCACCACAAATCCACAGAATATACATTCTTCTCAGTACTAGATCACGTCTACTCTAAAATGGACCAAATAATTGGAAGTAAATCACTCCTCAGCAAAGGCAAAAAACCGAAAATCATAACAAACAGTCTCTCAGACCACAGTGCAATCAAATTAGAACTCAGGATTAAGAAACTAACTCAGAACTGCACAACTTCATGGAAACTGAACAACTGGTTCTTGAATGATGCCTGGATAAACAATGAAATGAAGGCAGAAATAAAGATGTTCTTTGAAACCAACGAGAACAAAGACACAAGGTACCAGAATCTCTGGGACACATTTAAAGCAGTGTCTAGAGGAAAATTTATAGCAATAAATGCCCACATGAGAAGCAAGGAAAGATCTAAAATCAACACCCTATCATCAAAAGTGAGAGAGCTAGAGGAGCAAGATGAAAAAAACTCAAAAGCTAGCAGAAGACAAGAAATAACTAAGATCAGAGCAGAACTGAAGGAGATAGAGACACAAAAAACTCTTCAAGAAATCAGTAAATCCAGGAGCTGGTTTTTTGAAAAGATCAACAAAATAGACAGACTGCTAGCCAGATTAATAAAAAGGAAAATAGAGAGGAATCAAATAGGTGCCATGATAAAGGGGATATCATCACGGATTCCACAGAAATACAAACTACCATCAGAGATTACTACAAACAACTCTACGCACATAAACCAGTAAATCTGGAAGAAATGGATAAATTCCTGGACACTTGCACCCTCCCAAGTAAACCCAGAAGAAGTTGAAACCCTTAATAGAAAAATAACAAGGGGTGAAGTTGGGGCAGTAATTAATAGACTACCAACCAAAAAAACCCCAGGTCCAGATGGATTCACAACCAAATTCTACCAGACGTACAAAGAGGAGCTCGTATCATTTCTTCTGAAACTATTCCAAACAATAGAAAAAGAGGGAATCCTTCCCAAATCATTTTATGAGACCAACATCATCCTGATACCAAAACCTGGCAGAGACTCAACTAAAAAAGAAAACTTTAGGCCAAAATCCATGATGAATATTGATGCAAAAATCTTCAATAAAATACTGTCAAACCGATTGCAACAGCACATTAAAAGCTTATTCATCACGATCAACTAGGCTTCATCGCGGGATGCAAGGCTGGTTCAACATACGCAAGTCTATAAACGTAATCCACCACATAAAAAGAACCAAAGACAAAAACCGCATGATTACCTCCATAGATGCAGAGTAGGCCTTTGACAAAATTCAACAGCCCTTAATGCTAAAAACTCTCAATAAACTAGGTATCCATGGAATGTATCTCAAAATAATAAAAGCTATTTATGAAAAACCCACCACAGCCAATATCATACTGAATGTGCAAAAACTGGGAGCATTCCCTTTGAAATCTGGCACTAGACAAGGATGCCCTCTCTTAACACTCCTATTCAATATAGTACTGGAAGTTCTAGCTAGAGCAATCAGGCAAGAAAAGAAATAAAGGATATTCAATTAGGAAAGGAGGAAGTCAAATTGTTCTTATTTGCAGACGAAATAATTGTATATTTAGAAGACCCCATCATATCAGCCCAAAATCTTCTGAAGCTGATAAGCAACTTCAGCAAAGTCTCAGGATACAAAATCAATGTGCAGAAATCACAAGCATTCCTGTACACCAATAGACTTAAAGAGAGCGAAATCAAGTACAAACTGCAATTCACAATTGCTACAAAGAGAATAAAATACCTAGGAGTAAAACTAACAAAGGATGTAAAGGACCTCTTCAAGGAGAACTACAAACCACTGCTCAAGGAAATGAGAGAGGACACAAACAGATGGAAAAACACTCCATGCTCATGGTTAGGAAGAATCAATATAGTGAAAATGGCCATACTGCCCAGAGTAATTTATAGGTTCAATGCTATCCCCATCAAGCTACCAGTGACCCTCTTCACAGAACTGGAAAAAGACACCTTAAACTTCATATGGAACCAAAAGAGAGCCTGCATAGCCAAGGCAATCCTAAGTAAAACAACAAAGCTGGAGGCATCACGCTCCCTGACTTCAAACTATACTACAAGGCTACTGTAATCAAAACAACATGGTACTGGTACCAAAACAGAGATATAGACAAGCGGAACAGAGCAGAGGCCTCAGAGGCAACACCACACATCTACAACCATCTGATCTTTGCCAAACCTGAGAAAAATAAGCAATGGGGAAAGGATCCCCTCTTTAATAAATGGTGTTGGAAAAGTGGCTAACCATGTGCAGAAAGCTGATACTGGACCCGTTCCTCACACCTTACACTAAAATTAACCCTAAATGGATTAAAGATTTAAACATAAGACCTAACACCATAAAAATTCTAGAAGAAAACCTAGGTGAAAGGATTGAGGACATAGGCATAGGCAAGGACTTCACAACTGAAACACCAAAAGCAATGGCAACAAAAGCCAAAATAGACAAATGGGACTTAATTAAACTCCAGAGCTTCTGTATAGCAAAAGAAACAATCAGCGTGAACTGGCAACCAACAGAATGAGAAAAAATTTTCGCAATCTACCCATCTGACAAAGGCCTAATATCCAGAATCTACAAAGAACTAAAGCAGATTTACAAAAAAAAAAAAACTACAAACCCATTTAAAAGTGGGCGAAGGACATGAACAGACACTTTTCAAAAGAAGACACTTATGAGGCCAACAAACATATGAAAAAATGCTCATCATCACTGATCATCAGAGACATGCAAATCAAAACCACACTGAGATACCATCTTATGCCAGTCAGAATGGTGATCATTACAAAATCTGGAGACAACAGATGCTGGAGAAGATGTGGAGAAAAAGGAACACTTTTACACTGTTGGTGGGAGTGTAAATTAGTTCAACCAATGGGGAAACAGTGTGGCAATTCCTAAAGCATCTAGAAATAGAAATTCTATTTGACCCAGCAATCCCATTATTGGGTGTATATCCAAAGGATTATAAATCGTTCTATTATAAAGACACATGCACACATATGTTCATTGTGGCACTATTTACAATAGCAAAGACCTGGAGCCAACCCAAATGCCCACTGATGATAGACTGGACAAGGAAAATGTGGCACATGTACACCATGGATACTATGCAGCCATAAAAAAAAGATGAGTTCATGTCCTTTGTAGGGACATGGATGAATCTGGAAACCATCATTCTTAGCAAATTGACACAAGAACAGAAAATCAAACACCACATGTTCTCACTCATAGGTGGGTGTTGAACAATGAGAACACATGGACATAGGGAGGGGAACATCACACACTGGGGTATGTTGGGGGGAATAAGGGAGGGACAAGGGAGTTTGGGAGGTTGAGAAGAGATAACATAAGGAGAAATGCCAGATATAGGTGACAGGGGGATGGAGGCGGCAAACCACATTGCCATATATGTTCCTATGCAACAATCCTGCATGTTCTGCACATGTACCCCAGAACCTAAAGTGCAATAAAAGATATATATTTAAAAAAAAACCTAATAACAACAACTAACAACAAAATAGCCATTTGGCTAATCAGTGCTATTTAAATGACACAGTATAAAGTCTATTGTTTCCTAAATGACCAATAAAACTAGAGAGAATGTGTTTTTAAAAATCTAATCTCTTATTGAATATATCATGATAATATATACAAAAGAAGAATATATACAAAAAAAATTCCATGCCAATATGTGTTGAGTATCCCTTAGGTGAAATGCATGGGACCAAAAGTGTTTCAGATTTTGGATTTTTTTCTGATTTTTGGAATATCTGTATATACATAATGAGATATCCTGGGGATGGGATACAAGTCTAAACCCAAAATCTATTTATGTTTTGTATACTCTTTATGTACATAGCCTGAAGGTAATTTTATACGGTATTTTATTTATTATTATTATTATTATTATTATTATTGAGATGGGGTTTCACTCTGTCACCCCGGTTGGAGTACAATGGCACAATCTTGGCTCACAGCAACCTCCGCCTCCCAGGTTCAAACGATTCTCCTGCCTCAGCCTCCTAAGCAGGTGGAATTACAGGCATTGCACCACCACACCTAGCAAATTTTGTATTTTTAGTAGAGACGGGGTTTCACTGTGTTGATCAGGCTGGTCTTGAACTTCTGACCTCAGGTAATCCACCTGCCTTGGCCTCTGAAAGTGCTGGGTTTACAGGCTAAGCCACTGTACCCAGCCATATACAATATTTAAGTAATTTTGTGCATCAAACAAAGTCTGTGTACTTTGTAAATGGTTAGAAAGCAAAGGTGCCATTATCTCAGTCACCCATATAGACAGTCTGTGGTGGTTATTTCTTGGCATGACCATTATTCCTGACTCTAAATTTATATGCTACTGATAAGCAATCATTTTCTTACATTTAGTTATGTATAAGTACTTAACAGTGAAAAAATATGGCATATCATTAATACAGCGAAAAAGTAATGCATTAAGTGTAGCTAAGCAGCACAGTTGCATCACCAGATACCTATAGCAGCTGTTGGACAACGGCAACAACAAATAGCAGCAGGCTTTCAGTCTCCACCTATGATGCTGTGTTTTCATTAAAAGGTTACTGTAAACAGCATTTTTTTTTTTTAGGTGAGAAGAAACATAAGAAGCAGTTAAGGGACCAGCAAGTGGGTCCTTTATGGATGAGGAGGAATTATGCTGGATACATTTTTTAAATGTTCCCCTCAGAGTCATCTGCCATGTGAATTATTTTTGTCTTAGAAACCTTCCTTTGATTTTATAAACTGATGTGATTTCTTGTTCTGTTATGAACGTGTGGTGTTCTATTCCTTCAATAAGCCTATCACACATTTTCGCCTTTTCACCATGTCATTTATAGGCACCTTTTTTTTTTTTTTTTTTTTT
>NW_016107561.1:2888027-2899952 GCF_001604975.1 Cebus imitator
CCAGCTACTCAGGAGGCTGGGGCAGGAGAATTGCCTGAACCCAGGAGGCGGAGGTTGCGGTGAGCCGAGATCACGCCATTGCACTCCAGCCTGGGTAACATGAGTGAAACTCCATCTCAAAAAAAAAAAGAACGGGAGTAAATAAAGGAAATTATAAAATTACATGTTGTTCTACCTGTTTCACCCTTGTATCCTTAATGTCTATCATTCTTGAAGGTTGAGACCACCTAGAAAAGTAATCAACAGCAGAACTAGGAGGTGGCATGGTACAGTCTGTACAAAGAAGAGGAAAAACAGACTAATTTAAACGAAGAATCAGGAAAAGCTTCACAGAATGGAGATACTTGAGCTAGACTCAGAGATGACTGGATTTTTCTCCATCATTAAATAGAGGGAGGAATTTCCCAGGCAGAGAGTCAAGCATGATTTATTCAGGGAAGATTTCATCCTGTATTATCCTAATCTAATATTCTAGTACTATTTCAAAGTACTGCAGAAAGGGATAGAAATCACTACGATGATGATGATGATGATGATATCCTGATTATCTTCAGAGCAAATGCATGCCTACATGAGAAGCACCATGAAGTGTTACAAATGGCTGATTGGGGATCTTAGAGGAAACATAATGAGCCCTGAACAGGTTAAGTTGTACTCCCTTGGGTAGAAGCAAAAACTTACTTTCCAGAAAATCACATGTAAAAGATTAATTTCATATGGCCTTGAAGTAAATGGTGGTTAGGAATAATTGCAAGCTAGAATTTGTGTTTAAGGAAAAATTTTACATTCATAAATTATACCAACATGACTGTCCATACCTTTATGGACAAGTTAGCCTGAGATAAAACAATATTTTAAATACTACATCTACTTTGTTAGATGTGCAGAACCCGAGATAACAACCCTTGGAATTAAGGGAAGCATGGGGAGCTTGCTTGGATCTAAGCCACATCAGCTTGGAAGGAATGAGAGAAATGGAATGGTGTCTGTGAATTTTCAACTCTCTGGATAAAGTATGTCAGTATACTTTAGGGGTAGTGGTGATGGCAGTGTGAACAGGAAAACGATCCAGTCTCTCCTTTGGTGTTGGTAGAAGTTACACCATTAACTGCTCGAGGCCAGCTCTCTAATGACCTTGGAATACCCCTCTGCTATTCTAAAGGGAGCGGGCAGATTCTCTAATTCTGCTCTTTGAAATGTTAAAGTTGTATATTTCACAATACTTGCAGATGAAATAAAATAAGCAATGGGTTGGGAGTTCCTCAGAACTGGGTTCTAATTCTGGATTTAATGCTTACTAACTATGCAACTCTGTGTAAGTTACTCATGCTCTCTGGGCTTCATGTTCCTCCACTGAAGAATGGGAATGATTATACTTTAATTTCCATAGTTGATGTGAGGATTAAATGTTTTAATACCATATACAAAAGCATATGAAAGTGTTGGCTTATGAAAATAGACCCTAGTTTCAGTCTATTCACCCTCAAAAAGCAGTTCTAGGTTACCCATGAAAGAAGAATATAAGGAGTTAAAAATTCTTTAATGGCTGAAAGCAAGAAAATCAAGCTCAAAAAACAAAATGTTTACTGAACAACTGTGTGCATAGTGCTTTATCTGCTGCAAGAATATTATATTAGTACTTATGGCTGGTAACTGGGTTAATTTTTCCTAAAATGTCATGATTATTTCATTTTTACTGAGGATTCACAAAGAACCAACTAACATCAGATCATGGGCAAGATTCCATTTATTCAGGCCATAGGGGTAATTTATCTGCTAAAAATGTGATGGCCCCAAGGGCTCCAGCACTCAGCAGTCATCACTTGTGCCTGCTTTAGAGAGTAGAACACCTCTGCCAATGTTATGTGCCCATACCTAGAAGTTGTTTTAAAAGGAGACCAGAAAAAAGACATACTTGTTCTTGGGTTAAGGCCTTTGTTCTGTATAGATCCATCCCTGGGCTCAATGTGGATCCTCATGCCAGGTTCCAAATCCATTCATAACATGCACACTGAACACCATGATGTCACACCTCCCTCCAGAGTTGGCCATCTACATATTGACACACTAGACAAACATGCTTCATGACACCTCTTCTTCTGCTCACTACTCGATATGGTTTTTTTGTTTAATGTCACCCCAAGAAAATAACTGGATAATTTTGAAGTTCACTTTCAAGTTCCCTCATTCGACCTAACATTCCAGCATCTGAGTTCACTGACAGCCTCAGAGGCAACTTAACACAATGGTTAAGAGATGTCATGGGCCAGGATATTTGCATTCAAATCCTGGTTCTGTCATTCTTCTGTGTTACCTTGAGCAAAGTTTCCTAACCTTTCTCTCTGAGAGTTTCCCCAGCTACAAAATTGAGACAATATTAGTATTTCAGAGAGCTGTGAAAAGTAAATGAGATGGCACCTAAAATGCACTTAGAAAGAAGCCTAGACATAGTAATGTTCAGTACATGTCTTTGATGATTACCTTTAGATGTTCCAGTAAGGACTCACCACCTCCTTACTGTCTAATTTGGTCTTCAATAAGATGTGTAGACAGCAAAATGTCTAAGTAGGTGTAGTTTTTGCCCTGGCCCTGTCTAGCATATGCTGCCAAAGAACTGACCATTACAGACTTGCTAAGAGATCTTATGTAGAAGTGCAGTTTCCATGAGCTTATAAATGCTTGCTAATTTTCCTAACATGTACACTAAGGAAAAGAGATATGTAATTTACTGTCAGGTGCCAAATGACAGAATATGTCTTCCCATTTTCTATCACATGTTGTTCAAAACAGGCTTGGTTTCCCATGAAAGCAGTGAATTGGGATAAGCTACCCATTAAAGAGTTAAGTTCTTCACTACTCCCAACAGTTTCTCTACTACATCTATAATTTTCCCAATGTCAGAAATCCCAAGGGGCTTTTAGCCAAAATGAATAGCTGAGCTGTGTTTTCCTTACAGGCAATACCAGGATGTCTATCATGAATCTTAGTCTGATTTCATGAAGAAGAGAAAATAATGGAATAATTATATATATGGAATAATGGTGTCTAGCCAAAAAAGGGGAAAAAAGCTTTACTGACATAGTTTAGGCAGATGTTTTCAATCAAATTAACCATTTGCTATAGTAAACATTATAGTAAACTTACAGATGAAAAAGCAAGACTGGAGAGAAACAGTCAAATGGTCAGCTAAAAAGGCATAACGCAATGAGTTATTAAACTACCAGTTAATTTCACTTTGTTTTGAACTACATGTATAAGAATGTGAAGATTAGTATTCACCCTATGCAAAAGAGCATAAAAGCTGACAAATTTTATCTCAACACATTCAGTTTATAGTCTGTATGTAAAATTCAGTTAACACAATGAACTGAAAAGCTGAATCTGTAGACTTGAGAGCTAAAGAGGAGTCTTCAAGCATATCTCCAAAGATGGCCCATGATGAGCCAAAACATATAATAACTATGTGTGAAGGCCAATGCACTGTATTTGGGGCCATGAATCGTTTCTTCAATTTAAGAAAGTATTATGATCTTGCTAAAAGTAATTAGTGAAAAAAAGATGGGAAGAGGCTGCTTTTACGTGATAGTATCTGTTTAACAAATTAATAATTTAGAATAATGGATGAAAATCCTTTTTTCTGAAAAGCTCTGCATATTAGGGATGTGATAATAATAAAAACTGTATAAGCTCATGTTTTTTGAATTTAAAGTAATTTTTACATTGATTTTATTTGCTCAGAATAGAAAAGGTATGCAATTTGACTTTGGACTTAGAAATTATGTAAAATTTAAGTTGGTGGTACATGAGAATAAATAGAGGTCTGTTTTCTAGTTTTCTGTCACAGAAATTACATTTATTATTTTTAAAGGAAAATAATTGGGTAATTAACACCTAAATGTTATCTGTAATCCAACAGAACAATTTTAAAATTCAAATAAATAAAATTTCCTCAATGTGAGAATTTATTTATGCTGTGCATATATGTGGTCCAGAGTCGCTTTCTGACCTATGTTCACTATCTCTAGAGTAGATATGTATACTTCTGTAGGCATATGAATATTCCATGTGGAAAGATCATTCAGATCTAATATTACTTAAATGCAAGGTCATATGCATTTTCAAATACTGTATGTGCAGGAAATGGCAAGAATAATTCTCAAATTTAAATTCTTTTTTTTTAAATTGTACTTTCAGTTCTGGGGCACATATGCAGATCTTGCAGGACTGTTGCAGAAACACACACATGCCATGGTGGTTTGCTGTCTTAATCCCCCCCATCACCTACATAAGGCATTTCTCCCAGTGTTATCCCTCTCCAATTTCCCCGCACCCCGCTGTCCCTGCCCTAGAACCTGCTACCCAACAGACCCCAGTGTGTGATGTTCCCCTCCCTGTGTCCATGAGTTCTCATTGTTCAACACCTGCCTATGAGTGAGAACATGTGGTGTTTGGTTTTCTGTTCTTGTGCCAGTAGGCAGAGAATGATGGTTTCCAGATTCATCCATATATCTAAAAAGGACAAGAACTCATCCTTTTTTATGGCTGCATAGTACTAATAGTGTATATGTGCCACATTTTCCTTGTCCAGTCTATCACTGATGGGCATTTGGATTGGTTCCAGGTCTTTGCTATTGTAAACAGTGCTGCAATGAACATACGTGTGCATGTGTCTTTATAATAGAATGATTTATATTCCTTTGGATATATGCCCAGTAATGGGATTGCTGGGTCAAATGGAATTTCCATTTCTAGGTTCCTGAGGAATTGCCACACTGTCTTCCACAATGGTTGAAGTAAGTTACACTCCCACCAACAGTGTAAAAGTGTTCATTTTTCTCCAATCATCTCCAGCATCTATTGTCTCCAGAACTTTTAATGATCGCCATTCTAAGTGGTGTGAGATGGTATCTCAGTGTGGTTTTGATTTGCATGTCTCTGATGACCAGTGATGATGAGCAGTTTTTCATATGTTGGCCTCATAAATGTCTTTTGAACAATGTCTGTTCATGCCCTTGGCCCACTTTTGAATGGGTTTGTTGGTTTTATTCTTGTAAATATGCTTTAGTTCGTTGTAGATTCTGGATAGTAGGTCTTTGTCAGATGGGTAGTTTGCAAAACTTTTTTCCCATTCTGTTGGCTGCCAGTTCACTCTAATGATTGCTTCTTTTGCTGTGCAGAAACTCTTAAGTTTAATTAGGTCCCAATTGTTTATTTTGGCTTTTGTTGCCATTGCTTTTGGTGTTTTAGTCATGAAGTATTTGCCTATGCCTATGCCCTGAATGGGATTGCCTAGGTTTTCTTCTAGGGTTTTTATAGTGTTAGGTCTTATGTTTAAATCTTTTATCCATCTAGAGTTAATTTTAGTGTAAGGTGTAAGGAATGGGTCCAGTTTCAGCTTTCTGTACATGGCTAGCCGGTTTTCCAACACTATTTATTAAAGAGGGAATTCTTTCCCCATTGCTTATTTTTGTCAGGTTTGGCAAAGATCAGATGGTTGTAGATGTGTGGTGTTGCCTCTGAGGCCTCTGTTCTGTTCCACTGGTCTATATCTCTGTTTTGGTACCAGTACCATGCTGTTTTGATTACTGTAGCCTTGTAGTATAGTTTGAAGTCAGGTAGCGTGATGCCTCCAGCTTTGTTCTTTTGCTTAGGATTGTCTTGGCTATGTGGGGTCTCTTGGTTCCATATGAAGTTTAAAGTTGTTTTTTTCCAGTTCTGTGAAGAAGGTCACTGGTAGCTTGATGGGATAGCATTGAATCTATAAATTACTCTGAGTAGTATGACCATTTTCACGATATTGATTCTTCCTAACCATGAGCATGGAATGTTTTTCCATCTGTTTGTATCCTCTCTTAATTCCTTGAGCAGTGGTTTATAGTTCTCCTTGAAGAGATCCTTTACATCCTCTGTTAGTTTAACTCCTAGGTATTTTATTCTCTTGTAGCAACTGTGAATGGGAGCTCGCTCTTGATATGGGTCTCTTTAAGTCTGATATTGGTGTATAGAAATACTTGTGATTTCTGCACATTGATTTTGTATCCTGAGACTTTGCTGAAGTTGCTTTGCTTATGAGTTTCAGAAGATTTGGGGCTGAGATGATGGGGTCTTCTAAATATACAATCATGTCGTCTGCAAATAAAGACAATTTGAATTCCTCCTTTCCTAAATGAATACCCTTTATTTCTTTTTCTTGCCTGATTGCTCTAGCTAGAACTTCCAGTACTATATTGAATAGGAGTGTTGAGAGAGGGCATCCTTGTCTAGTACTAGTTTTCAAAGGGAATGCTTCCAGATATTGCCCGTTCAGTATGATATTGGCTGTGGGTTTGTCCTAAATAGCTTTTATTGTTTTGAGATATGTTCCATCAATACCTAGTTTATTGAGAATTTTAGCATAAAGGGCTATTGAATTTTGTCAAAGGCCTTCTCTGCATCTATTGAGATAATCATGTGGTTTTTGTCTTTGGTTCTGTTTATGTGATGGATTACATTCATAGATTTGCATATGTTGAATCAGCCTTGCATCCCTGGGATGAAGCCTACTTGATCATGATGGATAAGCTTTTTGATGTGCTGTTGCATTCACTTTGCCAGTATTGTATTGAAGATTTTTGCATCTATGTTCATCATGGGTATTGCCTGAAGTTTTCTTTTTCAGTTGTGTCTCTGCCAAGTTTTTGGTATCAGGATGATGTTGGTCTCACAAAATGAGTTAGGGAGGATTCTCTCTTTTTGTATTGGTTGGAGTAGATTCAGAATAAATGATACCAGCTCCTCATTGTACAT
This sequence comes from Cebus imitator, assembly GCF_001604975.1. NCBI lineage: Eukaryota > Metazoa > Chordata > Mammalia > Primates > Cebidae > Cebus > Cebus imitator. Next base: position 2,894,814 of record NW_016107561.1, read on the forward strand.
CTGGTAGAATTCGGCTGTGAACTCGTCTGGACCTGGACTTTTTTTGGTTGGCTGTTAATTGCTGCTTCAACTTCAGCCCTTGTTATTGGTCTATTCAGAGTTTCAACTTCTTCCTGGTTTAGTCTTGGGGGAGTGCAAGTGTCCAGGAATTTATCCATTTCTTCCAGATTTACTGGTTTATGTGTGTAGAGTTGTTTGTAGTAATCTCTGATGGTAGTTTGTACTTCTGTGGAATCAGTGGTGATATCCCCTTTATCATTTTTTATCGCATCTATTTGATTCTTCTCTCTTTTCCTTTTTATTAGTCTGGCTAGCAGTTTGTCTATTTCGTTGATCTTTTCAAAAAACAGCTCCTGGATTTATTGACTTCTTGTAGGGTTTTTTGTGTCTCTATCTCCTTCAGGCCTGCTCTGATCTTAGTTATTTCTTGTCTTCTGCTAGCTTTTGAGTGTTTTTGATCTTGCTCCTCTAGCTCTTTCAATTTTGATGATAGGGTGTTGATTTTAGACCTTTCCTTGCTTCTCATGTGGGCATTTATTGCTATAAATTTTCCTCTAGACACTGCTTTAAATGTGTCCCAGAGATTCTGGTACCTTGTGTCTTCATTCTCGTTGGTTTCAAAGAACATCTTTACTTCTGCCTTCATTTTATTGTTTATCCATTCATCATTCAGTAACAAGTTGTTCAGTTTCCACGTAGTTGTGCAGTTTTGAGTGAGTTTCTTAATCCTGAGTTCTAATTTGATTGCACTATGGTCTGATAGACTATTTTTTATGATTTCTGGTTTCTTTGCATTTGCTGAGGACTGATTTACTTCCAGTGATGTGGTTAATTTTAGAGTAAGTGCAATGTGGTGCTGAGAAGAATGTTTATTCTGTGGATTTGGGCTGAAGAGTTCTGTACATTTCTATTAGGTCCATTTGGTACAGATCTGTGTTCAAATCCTGCATATCCTTGTTAATTTTCTGTCTCATTGATCTAATATTGACAGTGGAGTGTTAAAGTCTCCCACTATTATTGTATGGGAGTCTAAGTCTCTTTGTAGGTTGTTAAGAACTTGCTTTATGCATCTGGGTGCTCCTGTATGGGGTCCATATATATTTAGGATCATTAGCTCTTCTTGTTGCATTGATCCTTTTACCATTATACAATGCCCTTTGTTGTCTCTTTTGATCTTTGTTCGTTTAAAGTCCATTTTATCAGAGACTAGGATTGCAACTCCTCCTTTTTTTATGCTCTCCATTTGCTTGGTAAATCTTCTTCCCTACCTTTATTTTCAGTCTACGTGTGTCTTTGCACATGTGATGGGTCTCCTGAATACAGCACATGGATGGGTCTTGAGTTTTTATCCAGTTTGCCATTCTGTCTCTTTTTGATTGGGACATTTAGGCCATTTACACTTAACGTTAATATTGTTATGTGTGAGTTTGATCCTGCCATTTTGTTACTGGCTCGTTGCTTTGCCCATTAGTTGACGCAGTTTCTTCATTACGTCATTGTCTTAACAATTTGGTACGTTTTTCGAGTGGCTGGTATTGGTTGTTCCTTTCCATGTTTAGTGCTTCCTTCAGGAGCTCTTCTAAAGTAGGTCTGGTGGTGATGAAATCTCTCAGCATTTGCTTGTCCATAAAGAATTTTATTTCTTCTTCACTTATAAGCTTAGTTTGGCTGGGTATTAAATTCTGGGTTTAAAGTTCTTTTCTTTAAGGATGTTGAATATTGGCCCCCCACTCTTTTCTGGCTTGTAGGGTTTCTGCCAAGAGATCCACTGTGAGTCTGTTAGTCTTCCCTTTGTGGGTTACCTGACCTTCCTCTCTGGCTGCCCTTAGCATTTTCTTCCTTCATTTCAACCCTGGTGAATCTGATGATTATGTGTCTTGGGGTTGCTCTTCTTGAGGAGTTCTTTGTGGTGTTCTCTGTATTTTCTGGACTTGAATATTGGCTTCCTTTGCTAGGTTGGGGAAGTTCTCCTGGATAATATCCTGAAGAGTGTTTTCCAACTTGGATTCATTCTCCTTGTCATATTCAGCTACACCAATTAAGCGTAAATTAGGCCTTTTCACATAATCCCATATTTCTTGGAGGATTTGTTCATTTCTTTTCACTCTTTTTTCTCTAATCTTGACTTTTCGTTTTATTTCATTGAGTTGATTTTCAATCTCTGATATCTTTCTTCCGCTTGATCGATTCAGCTATTAAAACTTGTGTATGCTTCACGAAGTTCTTGTATTGTGTTTTTCAGCTCCACCAAGTCATTTATGTTTTTCTCTAAGCTGGTTATTGTAGTTAGCATTTCATCTAACCTTTTTTCACAGTTTTCAGTTTCTTTGCATTGGGTTAGAACATGTTCCTTTAGCTCAGAGAATTTTATTACCCACCTTTGAAGCCTGCTTCTGTCAATTCATCAAACTCATTCTCCATCCTGTTTTGCTCCCTTGCTGATGAGGAGTTGTGATTCCCTTGTAGGAGGAGAGGTGTTCTGGTCTTTGATGATTTCATCCTTTTTGTGCTGGTTTCTTCCCGTCTTAATGGATTTAACTACCTTTAGTCTTTGAAGTTGGTAATTTCAGATGGGGTCTCTGAGTGGATGTCCTTTCTGTTGATGTTGAAACTATTTTTTTCTGTTTTTTAGTTTTCCTTTTAACACTCAGGCCCCTCTGCTGTAGGACTGCTGGAGGGCCACTCCCAACCTTGCTTGCCTGGAAATCATCCGTGGGAGCTGTGGAGCAATGAGAATTGTTGCCTGATCTTTCCTCTGGTAGTTTCATCCCAGAAGGGTTCCCGCTCTCCTGTATGAGGCTTTTTTGTTGTTGTTGTTGTTATTTAGGGGTCAGGGAGATGTTTGAGGAGGGCTTCTGTCCCTTGTCTGCCTGCAGAGGCACTGCTGGGCTGCTTCAGACTCAGCCCAGCTGCTGTGTAGGCTTCCTCTGGCTTTTGTTTACACAGGTGAGATTAGACCTGCCTTTGCAAAGGCAGATACCCTTCCCTCACTGAGCTCAACCCTCTCAGGTCAAGCCCGAACTGATGTGCTAGCTGTGAAACTCTCAAGCAAGAGCGCTTCAGTTTGCTGCTCTTTGTGGGGGTGGGATCTACCAAGCAGTGTCACCTGTCTCCCTGCTTTCAGCTCTCCCTCTTTCTGGGGGGCGGGGAGATCCGTCTCGCAGGCACTCTCGGCACTAGTCAAAACTTCTGCCCAGATCTGTACCAACTTGTGGCATTGGGCCAGCTGGCACTGTCACTCAGATCTGTGTTGGTAACTTGCGGTGCTTTTCAGCCCAGCCTTGTTCTCCTGGACTGTCAGTTGCAGCGGCCATGGGAGAAGCACGGCATCTGAACCTGAGTGCCGAGTGGGTAAAGTCCCTGATCCTCAGGCCAGCTGCACTTCCCAGGTGGGGCAGCAACCCACCCTGCCTCGGTTCGCCCTCCTTGGGCTACACCCACTGTCCAACCAGTCCCATTGAAATGAACCTGGTACCTTGGTTGGAAATGCGGAGATTGCTAGCCCTCTGCATCTCTCTCACTGGGAAATGCGCCCTGGAGCTCTTCCTATTTGTCCGTCTTGGCAGAAGTCCTCAAAGTTTAAATTCTAAATTCATGTGCTTTTTGTGTCTTTTTAGAATGCTTACATATAAATGTGAAGTCTGTGATTTTTCAAAGTATACTAAATATAAAAACAAACAATTGTTATCAGACAGGAAAATGAATCTAAACATGTTAAATTAGACAACTGATAAACTGTTATTTAATTTTTTAAATGTATTCAGGACTACATGCCATTCTGAATGCCCCAAATAAACATAGAGAACATCCAAGTTTTCTTTCCTCAACACTCAGCATACAATTTGAGTTACATGACCTTTAACCTGACTTCTAACACTGTGTATCTTCCCATTTTAATATAATACAAATGACTGAGGTTACTAAGCTGTAATTTTAAACAGGTGTAATGTTTAAATTAATCCTAAGTTTTATGACATCTACTATAGGTCCCTAACATGAATTAACATACATTTTTTGAAGGAACCAATTGGGTGGTCTCCATTAAGGCTTATGTAAAAGAATAGTATTAGACAATGATATTAACACAAATATCAGTAAAATTTAAAATTAAATTCTAAGTATGAAGACAATTATTTCATCTGCTTTTCCTTCTGCTACAAGAGCTCTCCCTGTAAGGATACTCTCACTCATCAGCCAACTCTAACACATCATCCCACATGTTGGAGTTCAAGTATCAGTTGTTCAGGAAAGCTTTTCCTAACTTTCCTGACTAGGTAATTCCCTATTATAAGCATTCATATCACCATGCACCTTTACTAAAGGTGGTGGCCATGGTTACAATGTTTTACATATATACACACAAATATGCTGATATGTATATGTATCATATATATATATATAATTTGATAAATATCTACTTATCCTTCACAGTGTACATGTTTCTATGACTGTAATGTGTCTATGTTTACAATGCATTGAATTCTTAGCAGTGGTTCATGTTGCCATCATAAACGATGTTTTCTACTGAAAAAAATCACACACTAATCTGAATGAAAATCATAGTGATTTTGTAAGCCTTCTACATATAAACCACATAAATTTTCAGTTCTTATGACAACTGTAAATTTATTTTTGGCAGAGATCTAATCACTTAGCAAGATGATATTTTCCTTTACAAATTTCTCAGATTATGCTAGTTAATATGCATAACATACCTATTAATATACTTAGCTCCAAAATAAAAATATCCCTTAGCAAATATATCTTCATTTTATTTTTTATTTATTTCTTACAAACTTTTATTTTAGGTTCTGGGTACATGTGCAGGTGTATTATATAGGTAAATTGCATGTCATGAGCATTTATTATACAGATTATTGTGTCATCCAGGTAATAGGCATAGTACCTCTTAAGTAGTTTTCAATCATCATGTCCTCCCTCCCTCTGCCATCAAGTAGGCCTGGGTGTGTGTTGTTCTCTTCTTTGCGTCCATGCCTACTCAGTGTTTAGCTCCCACTTATAAGTCAGAACATGCAGTATTTGGTATTCTGCTCCTATGTTATTTTGCTTAGGATACTGAACTCCAGCTCCATCCATATTACTGCAAAGGACATGATCTCATCCTTTTTTTTTTTTTTT
>NW_016107561.1:2899962-2914430 GCF_001604975.1 Cebus imitator
TTTTTTTGGCTGTGTAGTATTTCATAGTGCATATGTACCACATTTTCTTTCTCCAGTCTACCACTGTTGGGCATTTATGGTGATTCCATGTCTTTGCAATTGTGGAAGTACTGAAATAAACATACAAGTACGTTTTCTTTTTTGCAGAATGATTTCTTTTCCTTTTTGGTATATACCCAATAACGGAATTGCTGAGTTGAATGGTAGTTATTTTTTAAGTTCTTTCAGAAATCACCAAACTGCTTTTAACAATGGCTGAACTAATTTACATTCCCACCAGTAGTGTATAAACATTCCCTTTTCTCTACAACCTTGCTACCATGTGTCATTTCTTTTGACTTTTTAATGATAGCTATTCTGACTGGTATAAGATGGTATCTCACTGTGGTTGTTGATTATTGTTTCTCTAATGATTTGTATGTTGACCACTTTTTCACATTCTTCTTGGCCACATGTAAGTCTTCTTTAGAAAAGTATTTGTTCCTGTCCTTTGCCCGCTTTTTCGTGAGATTGTTTGCGGTTTTCTTGCTTGTTAATTTGTTTAAGTTCTTTATAGATTCACGATATAAGAACCTTGTCAGATGTGTAGCTTACAAATATTTTTCTCCCACCCTGAAGTTGGTCTATTTACTCTGCTGATGGTTACTTTCGCTGTGCAGAAGCTCTTTCATGTAATTAGGTCTCATTTGTCAATTTCTGTTTTTATTGCAACTGCTTTTGGCATCTAAGTCATGAAATATTTAGGGCCTGTGTCCAGAATGTTATTTCCTAGGTTACCTTCCATGGTTTTTATAATTTCAGGTTTTACATTTAAGACTTTAATCCATCTTGAGTTATTTTTGTATATTGGTGTAAGGAAAGTGTCTTGGTTCATATCTTCCATTTATTGAATGAGAGAGAAGTCCTTTCTCCATTGCTTGTTTTTAATCAACATTTTTGACGATAATATGGTTGTAGGTATATGGCATTATTTCTGGGCTCTCTATTCTGTTCCATTGCTCTATGTGTCTGTAACAGTATCATGCTGTTTTGGTTACTCTAATTTTGTAGTATAAAGTTAGGCAGTAAAATGCCTCCATCACTTCTTTTTGCTTAGGGTTGCCTTGGTTATTGAAGCTTTTTATTGTTGTTGTTCCATATGAATTTTAAAATAGTTTCTCTAATTCTGTGAAGAATGTCATTGGTAGCTTGATATAAACAGCATTGAATCTGTAAATTGCTTTGGGCAGTAGGGCCATTTTAACAATACTGATTCTTCCTATCCATGAGTATGAAATGTTTTTCCTTTGTTTCTGTTATCTCTCATTCCTTTCAGCAGTGTTTTGTAATTCTCATTGTAGAAACCTTTAACCTCTGTAGTTAGCTGTATTCCTAGGTACTTTATTTTCTTTTGGCTATTGGGAATGAGATTAAATTCTTTATTGGGTTCCCAACTTGTATGTCATTGGTATATAGGAAGGCTGCTGATTTTTGTACACTGATTTTGTATTCTGATTCCAGAATTTGTTTATCAGCTCAAGGAGTTTTTGGGTAGAGACTGTAGGATTTTCCAGGAATAGAATCATATGGTCTGTAAAACGGAATAGTTTGACTTCCTCTCTTCTAATGTGGATGCCTTTTATATCTTTCTCTTGCCTGACTGCTCTGGCCAGGACTTCCAATACTATGTTGAACAGGAGTGATGAGAGTGGGGATTCTTCTCTTGTTCCAGTTTCAAGGGGCATGCTTGCAGCTTTTGCTCATTAGTAAAATGTTAGTAGTGGGTCTGTCATACACAGCTATATGAAAAAGAATTGCTTGAACCCAGGAGGTGGAGGTTACAGTGAGCCAAGGTCGTGCCACTGCACTCCAGTTTGGGTGACAGAGCAAAACTTAGTCTCAAAACACAAGAAGAAAAAGAAAAAGAATTCTAGGTAGTCATATAAGCAGTGGAAAATCTGACTGGCAGCAGAGAGCTATCCTTAAGGACTGTGATTCAGGTTAGGAAAGGCCCTCTCATCTTAGAGTAAGTCATCAAATATGCTTTGGGAATATAATATGTGCAAAACATTGAGCTAAGAGTAGTGAGGTTTACAAATAAGAATATGATATTGTTCCTGTTCATTGAGGAATTTACAGAGGGGAATAAAAACATTCACGCAGATATTCTTGTCCTCTGAGTTGAAAATGCCAATGGAAAACACAAAGATAAATAGGAAAGCAAATGGAGAAAAGAGAAAGATTAAGGACAGTACTGGCTATATGTAAATATTGAGAAGGAGTCAAAGGTATTACTACAAACTTGTTCAACGTAAGAGGAAAGGATTAGCTACCAAAAAATTGTTACATCTATAAAAGTTATCATTGTAAGGTAAAACCCTCTGTAGACTTGTTACAAAAAAAATTCAGTAGAGTAGGATTACTTGGTGTTTAAAATGTGATATTGAAAGGAATTTTTTTCCTAACGTATATAATTGTTGATAAAATTATAAGTTTACAGCTTTCAGGGTTTTGAATGGTTAACTCTCAATTTGGCTATGATTTGCCTTTTTATTTTGCATCTCCTCCAAATTCATTCTTGTAAGTATGGGTAATATAAACAAGTCTAACTGTAAGCCTGTGTAATGAATTGTTTCCATAGTCTATTGCAGTGAATACCACAGACTTTGTAAAAGAAAATTAGGCCCTGTGATGGAATTATAAATCTTTTTGCTGAGATGGATAAGAAAGCAGATATCCTTGACTGGATAGCGGAGCTGAGGGTTCTTAAAAGCAAGAATAAACCTGATTCTTTATAATATCTTTCACATGCATGCCTTTGTTGTACTGCTTATGTAAGTTATTTTAAATCTTTTTTTTAAGTACTCTTTAGCTTTGCTTATTAATTTCAGGACTTACCTTCACAAATATTATGTTAAAATAAAACTTTAATGTATTCATTTCATCAATCAACATAATCTATTCACTGCATCCCAAGTTTAATTTCTTTTTATTTGTAATAAAGGAACAGTTGGTAAAAATAAGTCGTCTTACAAATTCTCATAATTTAAGAGAATTTTCTAGTTGTGGATTTTCTTGAAATATCATAGCATTATATTTTTATGGTGTGTTTATTCAGTTTTGAATTACATAATTTACTAAATGAAATTTGAATAATTAACACCATGATATAGTTTTATATGCATTTTGCATCATATGTGTGTGTATACATGTCTGAGTATATAGCCTTTCTATGAAGACAAACACAAATTGTAGTGTGTATTCAGTGTGTGCATGTCAGTTAGCCCAACTTCCCCTTACACGTGGATGAATTTCATTTATGTCTCATGACTTTCCAGGTCACTTTTAGGTATAGAGTGCCCTATTGTTTTAAAGCACAAACACAGTTTCAATCCACTACTTAATATGTCTGGCAATTCAGTGTAATAATCAAAACTACAACCTTGATTTAAAGGTGAGGCTTCTTCTGTTATTGCAGGCCAGTTGCCCCAGTGTGAGGAAGGAGGACAAGGCCAGCTGTTTGTCTCTCCCATCCTGTACTTTTACCCGTTCTCACCAGTGTTCTGACCCATCTAGGGTTGCAGTGGTGAAGAAGAGGTAAAAGAACAAGAAAATTTTTACCTGACTGCTATTGTTTTAAACTGGACTCGTGTTTAAAGCTGATTCACTATCTTATGGGCACCCTCTCCTTCACCTTTTGACTCACTCACCTTCTGTTTTTTTAACAAAGAGAAACATACCTTGATTCTAACTAGCTACTTATTCCTTCTTCAATCTATGTGCATCTGGTGACACAATTTCTTCTGAGGCCTTGTTTTCTCTTCAGGTGGCTCTTCTGGATAAGACTTAAGATGACCCCACATCAGCACTCTCTCAAACATGACCACATGTGGCCCACAGCAAATATACATGCTTTGACCAAAGAAACTCTGGGAGTATAGGCTGATTCTATCACAGCTCTCTCCATCAGAGCAATTGAATAGTCACCCTCTCATTTTTTAGATTTTCCAGGCAAAAGTCAGATGCCATTTCACCATATCACTTTGAAACCTTGAGGGTCATATATTAAACTGAAAGGTAAGGGTCAGGCACCTACAAACCTCTCCCTTATATTGGGGTTTGTAGGTTTATCATGCACAGAAGCTCTGCAAAAATCTGCTCTCAATTTTTATTATGTTTATTATGCCAGTAATATTGATCTGGTATGGGGTTTAAGAATTATATGGTTTTTAGATACTTCTTTTGAAAATTGCAATCTTGGTCCAGCACCTGACTTTGGAATGCCACATTTAATATATTTTGTGTCTCAATCAAAATTTACATTTTAACATTATTAAAATTGATAAAATGAGAATTTATAATTTAGCTTAAGAGATTTTAATGGTTTTTTCTTTAATAAAATAACACATCTAATTTTATATTATTATGCACATCTTGATACTCAGAATATGTTGAAAAAAAAAAAAAAACCAAGTGATATAGGAAAATGCCATTCAGTTCGTGATTTGCTGAAAACATGTATAAATAAATTTACTTTTTTGAATACTTATATACTGTTTTCATATATATTTTTGCAGATGTTGTAAAATATTTTTTTTGTATTTTCAAAAAGCATTTTAAAAGATTGGTTAACAAAAGTCATTTCTGTTATACTTACCTCTCCTCTTCATGATACGAACTAAGTTTATTTTATTTTTTGGATTTCATGTATTTTTTTAAAAATACATTAAAAATATCTCAAAATTACTTAGTTAGATTATAAATATAAATTACTTAGTAGGTAGATTATAAATAATAATAGAGTCTGTTATTTCTGGACAAGCATCTATTTGGCAAAGAAGATATCATTGTTATTTTTTCAGCATTTTGATTCCGGTTTTGAGAAATTTAAGAGTAAATATCAAATAATAGTGACATGGGTAAAATATCAGGAATAAGAATCGGTGATAAGGATTTGTGAGTTATCTCAACAGAAGTTAGAAGAATGGATGATCTCAGAGAATGATCTATGGAGGTGAAGCACTCTCTGGTTGGTTTACTCATTACATGGTTTAGCACTCTGGTGGTCCTCATTACAGGGAAAGAAACCTTATTGAGAGACTAAGGCAGAAAAGATATATCTAAAAGGCTAAGAAAAGAGCCAGGATGGTAGGATGCCATGGGAGCCAAGCAAAGAAAGAAGTTTCAAGAAGAAAGGAGAAACAGCAGCAGAAGAGTAGAGGAGAATGAAAAACAGTCTCTGGATTTGGCATGAAAGAGTTAGGAAAGAAGCCAGAAGGCTGGACATCAAGGAAATGAAGGTAGGATGTTTTAACCACTTAGCTGAGAAAAAATGGGCACAATAAATTATACAGGAATAAAATAATAGCTAGAAAAGGAATAGAGGCAAAATGTTAATTTGTTTAAAAAATGGGAGACTTGTGAACATTTGAGGGAGTTAATGGCTTATGAGAATTTAAAGTAAAAGGGAAACAAAACCATAACCTAACTGAGGCAGGGGAGATGCGAGTGGGAGGAAAGAGATCCTGGAGTATGAACACACAGTATTTAGAACCCATATGAAGAAATCGACTTTAGAAAGGAGGTAAGCCACATTTTTAGGGAGGGATTCTTAGAAAGGGGTATGACATAAAATGACACAACCAAATGCCTAAATCTTTTGGAGCTACTGAATGAGAGTGTCTTTGGATGGGTAGTTACAAGGGAGCAATAATTTGTATTATTAAACAAATTCTTCAAAATACGAGAGTGTTATGGCACTAGATCATGGAGTGGCATTTGGAACCCACTGTTTTAAATTCCTCCAAAAGATTGGCCTTTATCACTTAAAAGTCCATGAGTTCTACTTTCTAATACATTGTATTTTAATTTTACAAAATAATTATGTTCTACCACAGTATGTTCTATTGATTGCAATAAAGATTAAGTCCCGGGCTGGGCACGGTGGCTTATGCCTATAATCCCAGCACTTTGGGAGGCTGAAATGGGTGGATCACTTGAAGCCAGGAGTTTGAGACCACCCTGGCCATCAAGGTGAAACTCCATTTCTACTAAAAACATAAAAATCAGGTGGCTGTGGTGGTACATACCTGTAATCCCAGCTACTTGGAAATATTTATAAAAATGTTTATTTCCATTTCATATTTATTCTGGTTTAGAAGTATTAGAGGCAGAAATTAAGATAAAGTCATTTTTTTAAAGTTCTATTTTTTGGGTACTTAACCTTTTTTAATTTATTCTAATTTTTTGAGACTGAGTCTCACTCTGTCACACAGGCTGGTGCAATCTTGGCTCACTGCAACCTTTGCCTCCTGGGTTCAAGAGATTCTCGTGCCTCAGCCTCCCAAGTAGCTGGGAATACAGGTGCGTGCCACCATGCCCGGCTAATTTTTGTGCTTTCAGTAGAGACAGGGTTTCACTATGTTGGCCAGGCTGGTCTCAGCCTCGTGACCTTGTGATCTGCCCACCTCAGCATCTCAAGCCTATCTGGATTTCTGACCATTGAGAGCAGCCAGGCCCTGGTGATGCCATCTTCTGTGTCTTTGCCAAAATGATTGCCTGCATCATAACACTGGGCTTTCCTACAAATAATGGTCACTTATCTAGACTTTCACTAGACTCCTTGAAGGTTAGTCTCCCTACAATCTTCTACTCTGGAACCTTCCTATGACCCCCTCGCTACAGCCAAGCAAACTGTTCCCAAAATCCTTGGTCTGAATTATCCCATTCCAAACTAAAGCATGCCTATCAGAAAGGCATTCTGCTGATGAAGGGTCTTTGCCAGCCTCAAATCCTAAGCATTTGTTTTATGATCCAAGTGATTGTATTCATCATTATGCAGTATTTATGCATTTAAATCTTAATTATAGGAGATTTACAGCATGAATGTGAGCAGAAAATTAGCTCCTTCTACTTGTCCATAATATTGTATGACAGTTATTCTGTCCATGTCAGAAAAAAAAAATGATTTTAGCTTCTCAAATAAATGACTCACATGGAGTGTGTGGTCAGTACAGATTTTGTAAAAAACCAAACCATATTTTAAAACAGATGCTGTGATTGTTGTATATCATTTTATGTTTTAAAAGTATCAATTTGAATTGGGTTTAGAAATAAGTTATAGCCTCTAGCCCATAAAAAGTTGCTTGTACACCAACTTATTATAAACATTCTTATTCTTAAAATTTATAACTTCTAATGATTTTTCAAGGACTGACTTGTTTCCTTTAAAAAAATTTCCAGTGTTTCCTATATTTTCACCAATCTATTCACACCAAACTCCAGCTTAAGAATCTAAAAATCCAGCAACAAGTGGTAAGTTGCACAGCATGAATACTGTTAGACAATTATAATCTCTTTTATAAAGATAATGTACAACTGCCTGATTTCTACACCTATCAAGAGTATCACCATAAAAGTGTACATGGATAACTCTTAACAAATTTTGTCAAAGCAATCTTCCTATCTTATTTCCCCTGGACATTTCAATTCAATGTAACTTTTCCATTTTAATGTCTTCTTATTTCCCCTGGACATTTCAATTCAATGTACCTTTTTTGTTTTAATGTCTAATTACTCTGCCAGTATGTTTATAGTTCCAGAATTAAATTACCATTCTATGTTTCCAAACCCATTCCTGAAAGAGTTCACTATCCTAAGGGAAGAATCTAAAACTTAAAAATGTTAATCAGAAAAAAAAACTGTATTGGAAGATTTACTATTGCAGCCTCTAGAGCTACAAACGATCCAAAATACTTCTTAAATACTTGGCTACAGGCCAAGCTCATTACATTTCTATACTGACTCAAACATTTTCATTGGCATTACCATAGTGAATTTGCAGATGGAAACAGTATGAGCTATAACTTTTTACAGAAAATTATACAGAAACTACATTACAGAAAGTTAAACAGAAAATATGTTTGAATAATGGAATACTATTGGTCTTAGCCATATATTCAGAATTTATAACATGTCAACTATTACATTGAGTACTTCCTATGCATAGCATCACTTGAATTTCATAGAAATCCAGTGGTTTAGGTATTATTAATTCCATTTTACAGATAAAAAAAACTAAAGCTTAGATGCTAAAAAAGGGCAGGATCACATAGCCAAATCAATGGTTAAAAAAAAAAAGATGTAGATTCACACCCATGCCAATTTGATGCCAAAGTCTACTCTCTTAATCTGTAAAACACATTGTTTCTCTAGATCTACCTGATCCACAGTTGTTGTTTTAGAAGATGTCATTGTGAATACAATTATGATATATCGACTAAAAATACAAAAAAAGAGAGAAGTCTTTGTCAAAATGAAAAACTCTTCAATGTTACGACTGAACTGCGTTAATGTTGCTCTGCATCAATAACTGTTCTTCTGGCTTCTTTCAGAGTACAGCATCTTAAGACTTTGGCCCAAAATAATCATACATTCACTGGACAGAAAGTAGAACATCTTAATTATCACCATCACAGTGGAACACAAAATTACTGCAAAGGATGACTTTGCAAGCAACAGAGCTTAAAAATGCCTGGGCTTTTGACAAACAAGTGGATTACATGCTTATTCATTTTAAGAAAGAAAAGAGACACAGCATGAAAGTAGAAAGCAATGAGACCAGAGTTGACAAACAAATCAACGACATTAAAGTATCTTGAGCCTTCTAAGTGGTCATCCATTATGTACAATAAAACGTGGCTGAAAAATGGGATCAAACAGAGAAAACATTAGAAACCTAGATGTCTAAATACCCTAGACATATAATTAGATATATTTGCATATTACTACATATAACATAAAAATTCTTTATTAAAGAAATTTCAGAAGTGTGACTGTATAACAGAAAATGCAAGCTGTCCATTCTAGGAAACTTCTGATCCGGCTTGAAAGGAAGTTATCTTTGTCAGACCACAAGTGCATTGAAGAGCTGGCCAATGCTTTGCATTTTGGTTCTAGGTGGTTGCAAGTTCTCTGCTAAATCACCAGGCTTGTTTATAAATAAGATAAGCAGGAAAGATGAACCTACAATTTTCAAAGCAAGAGAGGACTTCCAGCCTGTTTTATCACCTACCAGCTTTCATTCAGTCAGTCAACTGGCAGTGCCAGGGGAAACATAAGCTCTTCCTGTGATATATTCTTGGCTTTGCAAAGTCTTAGTTCTAGGATGCAGTAGGAAAAACAGGACCACAATAAACTTAAGTATTATTAACGTTTTCTGCCTAACAGAATGCATATATAACAGAGCTCATTTGATTCATCAAAGTTCTGAGTTAGAGTAAATTCCCCCTTTTGGGTCTGTTTTCCAATAAAACATTATTTATAACAAGTAGCATCAAGCCCCCTTTTCACAGAAAACTCAGAGTTCCTGACAGGATATCTGACTTATCCAATGGGCTACAAGCTTAGCAGCAAGGTTAGAACAAGAAAGTAGGCTCCTAGTGATTTCACACTTGACAAAATAGAACTGATGCACAGGAAGTAGATGTAGACTTCTGAAATTTAAGAATACATTTCACAGAGGCAAATCCAGTGACAGGTTCTGCTAAGATCCAGTTAGTATATGTACTCATGACCAGTAATCTCTTCAACCGTACTTTAAATCCTAGTACCATCCATGCTTTAAAACCTAGTACCACTCAATATATATTTTTTTAAAGTAAGTTTCACAGCCAGGTGCAGTTGTGTGACCTGCAATACCAGCTACTCAGTAGGCTGAGACAGGAGGATTGCTTGAGCCCAAAAATTCAAGACCGACTTGGGCAGCATAGTGAGACCCAATCTCAAAAAATAAAATAAAAATAAGTTTCACACCACTGTGGTGGTGTTTTGTTTGTTTGCTTGCTTTCGAGACAGTCTTGTTCTGTTGCCCAGGCTGGAGTACAATGGCGCAGTCTTGGCTCACTGCAACCTCTGCCTCCAGGGTTAAAGCAATTCTCCTGCTTCAGCCTCCCAAGTAGCTGGGGTTACAGATGCATGCCACTATGCCTGGCTAATTTTTGTATTTTTAGTAGAGATGAGATTTCATTATATTGACCAGGCTGGTCTTGAACTGATCTCATGATCCTCCTGCCTCAGCCTCCCAAAGTTCTGGGACTATAGGCATGAGCCACCTCACCTGGCACATAATCCCATATTTCTCAGAGGTATTGTTAATTCCTTTTTTTTTTTTTTGTCTGAGTTATTTCAAAGAGCAGGTTTTCAAGCTCTGAGATTCTTTCCTTGGCTTCCTTGACTTTGCTGTTAATGCTTGCCATTGCATTCTGAAATTCTTGAAGTGAGTGTTTCAGCTCTATCAGCTCAGTTTCATTCTCTTCTTAAAATAGCCACTTTGTCTTTCATCTCCTATATTGTTTTATTGTGTTTCTTAGAATCCTTGGATTGGATTTTGTCTTTCTACTGAATGTTGATGATCTTTATTCCTATCCATATTCGCCTGAGAACCATTGCCAGGAAACTAGTGCAGTCATTTCGAGGTAAGAAGACACTGGCTTTTTGAGTCATCAGAATTCTCGTGCTGGTTCTTTCTCGTCTGTGTTGACTGATGTTCCTGTTCCTTCAGTCTTTGAAGTTGCTGTCCTTTGGATGATTTTTGTTTTGTTGTTGTTGTTTCTGGGTTAGGTTTGTTGTTGTTTGCTTTGCTTTTATCTTCTTTGATGCCCCTGAGGGTTTGATTGTAGCATGAGGTGGCTTCAGTTGACTAGCTTTGTTTCTTGTAAAATTTTTGTTGGAAGGAGGAATCAAGGCTCAGCTCAGCACTCCTGGGCTACTTGTTCTAACTCAATGGGACTGGTGTGGATTCTCTGGCTTTGTTTTACCCTCTGCTTCAAGGTTCAGAATCTGCTGCACTGGAAAAGCCAAGATGTTCCTAGATTGCTAGTCACAATACTCAGAAGGGTGGTGCCAGCCAAAGTGCTTTGTTGGGCAGTGGCAAGGGGATCTGTGCTCATTCACACACGCCAGCAGCAGCGGCAGTGCCGTGGGGTACATACTGGTTGGGTGGGGTGGGGCACTGGCACACCAGGGGCTGCCAGCTCCATGTGGGCATTGGAAGAAATAAAGGTGGCTGAGTGAGGTGGGAGGGGAGAGCAGGGCAGCTGAGGTCCGTATACAGTGGTGTCAGCACCAGGGCAGGGCACTGGTGGGCATGGGACTGCCTACCTCTGTGTGCTTATTCTTGCCAGCAAATATGCCAGTGGAGAAGGGTAAGTGAGGTCTGCCCACACCTGTCCCGGCAAAGCAATGGAGGTGGCCATGGGTAGGTGCATGATGACAGAGTGGCATGGGAGTGGCTGCAGTGGGGGAAGGATGCAGGTGGGCTGGTGCATGTTGGCAGGAGCTGCTCTGCTGGAGCTCTCTGACAGTCAAGCACAGTCTGCCAGCACAGGAACTATGATGCAGTCTCCAGGAGGCACCCCAGTTGGGCATCCGAGGCTGCACTGCAAGCAGGCAAGGCCAGGCTGCGACATTGGGAGAGAGGTCAGCAGACAGAGGGCGCTCAGGTTGGACTGGCTGTGACTCACATGGCTAAATCACCTTGTACTGTTTGGGTCCCTCAGTTCCTCTAAGGCTAAAGTCGCCTAGGAATGCATGTGAGCCTTGGGGGATGGGCATCCCTGGGCATGCTCCCCTCCAGACACTCCTGCACCAGACCCTGTGGGCTCTGCAAAGGCTGGAGGACTGCCCCTTACTACCTTTCCAAACAGCTCTCCCTGCCAATTCAAGTGAGTGTTCACAAGGGTCATGGGGTTTCCTGACACCAGGATTCCAGAGGTCCACAGCAAGAGTAGATTACTTCTCATTTGGCCAACTCACCCCTACTCCAGGAGTCTTTGGGGCCAGGAATGAGTCTCAGTGCTCAGTAGCCCTGTGCACAGCTTCCTCCTCCCTTGGCCCAGAGTCCGGGTCTTGCCTCCATTCACTCCCAATGCCTTCCTTCTGAAGATCTGCTCAGAGTGCACCAGTCTTCCCTATGTCCCAGTGCCCTGGAAACAGATGTTCCTCCTAGCTGCATCTAGTCAACCATCTCACCTTGAATCAATATACAGCTTTTAAAATCACTTTCTCTCTTATTTGAATAATGATATAAGTATTTGAAATTAAATTACCAACACCATTTCCCTGATAATTCTAATAAGGGCACAGAACAATTTCCAAATTCCTCCAGGGACAAAGAATAAATCTTAAAATATATACTTGGTTTAATCTTTAACACCTCTTAGCCATTTGGAAGAGTTACATTCCTAATTGGGAATATATATATAGGTTTTTGCTGATAATTCAGCCCTTCTGACAAGAATATAGGGTAAAAATTAATATCCCATAAGAGATTCAAGAGAACCATTAAAGGAATAACCACTGCACATAAGGAAATGTAGGTCAGCAGAACTATTTTTTAAACCTATAATATGTATAACAACACCAGCATTGTTTACACAAATAATACCTGTCTCTTCTCAGGAGAGTACAACTTTACCCATTGGTAGTGCCATTCATGAAATCTGTTGTATCTTTCTTCTCATTCTGCATCATTTATTCTGGACAATATCTGTGATGGCAAGTAAGAGCTACCCAAAATCAAAGCATGACTACAACTACCAATTATAAATAATGTTAGTCTTTCTCATGAGTGGCTTTTAATATAGCTTTGAAAACAATTCAAAGAATGTCACAAAAATGACAGTACAGCAAGAGCAGTGGAATAAAAATACATACTTTCAAGGCAGTACTGCAATAGTGTGGGGTTCTCTGATCATTTTTTAAAAATCTAATTATTTTGTAATCACACACATTTATTTTGAAACCAAGAGACTATGTCATAGAAAAAGTCATCCTCCTGAATCCTTACCTGTAAAATAATTTAAGCAAAATAATTTGCAAGATATCCAGATGCTCTATGATGCTATATTTTATCATCAGAGATAGAATAAGGAAGTTATCATTGCCTTCCAGGTCACCAACTCTAAGTCTCATTCAACATGTTACCCAATCTCTGAGAAACATGTGATAAATTGATCACTCCCCTAGTTTCTTATATCATTTTCATCACAGCTTCCAAGAGTCCACTAGTTCTTTCCTTTCTTAGTTCTCTTTCTCCCTTACTGGCTATTGTTCCTCATATCCATTTCTGGTCATTCCTCATCTTTATGAGCGCTAGACAATGGCAGAACCCAAGGCTCCATTCCCTTTCTAATTGATACTCACTCCTTACGTGATTTTGTATAATGTCATGCCTTTAATTACTGTCTTTATGCTGAGGGCTCCCAAAACTATATCACCAAGCCCTATTTGCTACTCAGCATCTTGACTATTTTGCAGTTATCTCAAACTTCACATATCTATACCATGCCCTTAATATTTATGCCCATAAAAATAAGTTTTTTATGGGCATAAATATTAAGGGCATGGTATAGATATGTGATTTGTGATAGATATAGATGTTGTTATTTCTACAAATTACCCCCATTTCATTAAATAACAACTCTACTTTTCTAGTTGCTTAGACCAAATTTATCAGGACCATCCTCAACTCCTTATTTATCTTCTCTCCACATCCCTTGAACAAAACTGCTGTCATCACTTGTGAACCATATCTAGAATCCAACCACTTTTCCGTACCTCCACCTTGACCACCTGGTTAAAACCACCATTGTCTCTAGTTTGGACTACTGAAACATCAGCCTAGGTAGTGCTCATACTTCCATTCTTCTCTTCTGGATACATTCGATGTTTCCTTAAAGCATGAAGGGTCAATGCTTTCTTTAAATCATCAAACATATCATGCCATTCTTACACTTAAAATCCTCCAGGCTTTCTGTCTCCCTCAAAGTCAAAGTGAACTTACATAATCCCCTCTGCATTTACCTAACCTGACTTAACCATACTCTTACCTTACTCACCCCATTCCCTGCATTCTTACAGCAGGTTGAGTATGGTCCTGTTAAACCTGCTACCTGTAATGATCTTGCACAGATATACAAATGGATCCAAGTTCATTTAGGGGGATCTCTGCCCACATGTCATTAGAAAGCTTTCTCTACTACTATATATAAAGTTACACCCTCTGCTCATACTCTGTCCCAATTACTTTGCTTTGTCTTCTGTCAGTGCACTTATAAAATCCTGACACATACTAAATTTTGGGTTTATTTCTTTATTACCTGATTTGACCCCTCCCTACATGCACCATCAGAATAATGCTTTATTGGCCAGCATATCTGTAATCCCAGCATTCTGGGAAGCCAAGAAAAGTAGATCACTTGAGGTCAGGAGTTTGAGACCAGCCTGGCCAACATGGCAAAACCCTGTCTCTACTTAAAATACAAAAATTAGCCAGGTGTGGTGGCATATGCTTGTAATCCCAGCTACTCAGGAGACTGAGGCAGGAGAATTGCTTGAACCTGGGAGGCAGTGGTTACAGTGAGCTGAGCGGAGATTGTGCCACTCCACTCCAGCCTGGGTGACAGAGCAAGACTTCATCTCAAAAAAAA